>NC_067494.1:50945475-51245475 GCF_947179515.1 Apodemus sylvaticus | reverse complement strand
AAGACTCTTTTCTGTGTCTTACGCAAATAATGTGTAGAACTCTCAGCATCACCGTGGTGATGTCTCCCTGGTTAATGCCATGCTTTTTACCATGATAATAGATGGAACTGCTATTCTTAACATTTAAGTCAGCCCCAGTTAATTGTTATGCTTTATAAGGGTTGCTATGGTAGTAATGGAAGACCTAATTAATACATAAGGTGGTACAGGGAGTCACTTACTGCTGTGATAGGCCAGTCTATGCTTTGATTTGTCAGAATACTGATTTTGAGAAGGTAGATTTGGAAAACCCTGGAATGATTTAAATAGGGTTTAATAGAGCATACTAGCAGGAAAATGGTAAACATTGGTGCTGAGGATGATTTCATTTACACAGAACTGGCCCAAAATGTTTTAGTAAAAAAGAATTTTATTATGTCACCTAGAGACTTCTGTTTTATTTTATTTTATTTTATTTTATTTTATTTTATTTTATTTTATTTTATTTTATTTTTTGAGACAGGGTTTCTCTGTGGAGTCCTGGCTGTCCTGGAACTCACTCTGTAGACCAGGCTTGCCTTGAACTCAGAAATCCACCTGCCTCCGCCTCAGAAGTGCTGGGATTACAGGCATGCGCCACCATGCCCGGCTCAAGACTTCTGTTTTAATATGTTGATGAAGAAAATGACTGTTTTCCCACTTGTCTGAAGCATATACCTGAGTACACTATAGCTGTCTTCAGACACACCATATTGGGAGGCACAGACTGGTTGGTGAAAAATGACCTCAGGACCTCTAAAAGAATAGTCAGTGTTCATAACTACTTAGCTATCTCTCCAGCCCTTGAATTAATCTTATATCGACCACTTTGGTTAACTTGTTTATCAGCTGTACAAATTCTCTGGTAGCATTTTTGGGGTCACTTATGTATATTATCATATCATCCACAAATAATGATATCTCAACTTCTTTCCTTTCAATTTCTATCCATTTGACCACCATTTCAGTCTAATTTTAGTAGATCCAACTTTGCCTACTATATTGAATAAATAGAGAGTGGGCAGCCTTGTCTTGTCCCAGATTTTAGTGGAATTGCTTCAAGTTTCTCTTCATTAAATTTCATGTTGGCTATTGGTTTGTTACCTATTGCTTTTATTATGTTTAGGCATATGCCTTGAATTTCTGATCTTACCAAGCCTTTTAACATTATGTGGTGTTTTATTTTGTCCAAGGTTTTGTGAGTATCTAATGAGATGATCATGTGATTTCTTTTTCTTTTTCTTTGAATTTGTTGATATAGTGGATTACATTTATGGATTTCCATTTATTAAACAATCCTTGCATCCTTCTGATGAAGCATACTTCATCATGGTTAATGTTCATTTGGAAGTGTTCTTGGATTTGATTTGTGAGAATTTTATTGTTTATTCATGCACCAACATTCGTAAGGGCAGTTGGTCTGAAGCTCTCTCTCTTTTTGGGTCTTCATGTTGTTGAGGTATCAGAATAACTGTGGACTCATGAAATGAATTCGGTAGTCATTCTGCCTCAATTTTGTGAACTGGTTTAAGAAGTATTGATATTAAGTCATCTTTGATGGTCTGACAGAATTCTGCAGGAAAGCCATCTGGCTCTGGGCTTTTGTTGTTGTTGTTGTTATTGTTGTTGTTGTGAGACTTTTAATGACTGCTTCTATTATTTTCTTAGAGGTTAAGAGACTATTTAGATGGTTTTGAAAGGCATGGCTCAGGAGTTTTGCAAAGGTCAGGCTATACTTGCCCCTCCTGGAAGGGTGAGCTACATTACATTCCACAGACCACAGGGAGGTCCCTGGAGGTAAGGGAAGCCCAGATTTATTTCAAGACTGTTGGCCACCTACCTCATCCCCTAACAACAAACTAGTTTAAAGGTAACACTGTTCTGCCAATCACATTGTGCCTAATGGTGGCTTTCCAGAGGACTGTTAAAAGGCCCTTACAGTGGGCTGTGTGTGGTCGTTCTCTCAGCATGTGCAGGGTGGCTAGAGCATGCTAGATTAAATAAAATTCCTCTTGCTTTTTGCATTGATTCCCATTGTAAGACCCCCCAACACCTGAGGGTGCCCCAGCGCCCCATGCCTTGGAAGGTGACACCCATAACACTCACAAGAAATGGTCTTGATGCAATAACATGAGGATTTTTATTCCAGAGGCTCTGGGGTCCACAGTCGCACATCGAGCAGGGGTAGAGGACTGTGGGCCCCGAGCACAGAATTGGGACACCTTTTATAAGTTTACAACAAGCCAGGCATGGTGGTGCACGCCTGTAATCCCAGCACTTGGGAGGCAGAGGTAGGCAGATTTCTAAGTTCAAGGCCAGCCTGGTCTACAGAGTGAGTTCCAGGACAGCCAGGGCTACATAGAGAAACCCTGTCTCGGGGGCGGGGGGTGGGGGGGGAGTTTACAACAAAGCCTGAGAATCACAAGCCAATCATTCCTTAGCATCGAGAGCCCGCAAAGTGCGAGCCAATCAATTTGTACCACTCCCTAGTTTTTAGGCCAATCAGTTTAAATTATCAGAGCCTGAGTTTTGCGGACCAATAAGTTTCCTATTTTCTTGGAGGTCTATAGCTGCATGAACTCCTGGAGGGGAGTAAGTAAGCAATTTACAGAAGCGATAAGCAGATAATTAGCTCATTTCCAGTTACCTTACAGGGCCAGGATCACCTAGTCAAGGCCTTATTGCTGAGCACTTAAAAAAGGGTTGGCTCTGGAATGCAACCTTTCACCTAGTTTCTAACAAAGAGCTCTGGAACGTGAAGTGTTTCAGGATCCTTAGAAGGCTGGAGTTAGAGCTTCTTTGGAGCTAGATAGCATTTTAAACTTCTGACTTCTTGGGGTCATTAGAGAGTTAGGCTGTATTTTCTATCCTTTCACCATCTCCATTGTGTTCCTTCAGGGGTTCTCCGATAAGTTAAGTCTCCCCAAGTCTTACAGTTTATATGATTCTGATTAACTTTGGTATCTGATATCTTTCTAGAAAAGCATCCATTTAATCTAGTATTTCCAGTTTTGTTGAGTATAGGCTTTTTGTAGTACTATCTAAGGAGTTTTTACATTTCTTTTAGCATGAATCCATCCACAGATCTTTCAACCCCAAAATTTATCATGACCTCAAGTAGTGCAGAGACTTGAGGGGAAGGAGCAGACCCTGAGGGAATGGACAACTAACAATTGGCCCAACTTTCCAGGCATCGTATGGGCAAACACCAATGCTTTCTCTGTTATGCTTACAGACGTTAGTCTAGCATGCCTTTCCACTGAAAGGCTCTCTTCTACAAGTGAGTCAGACAGATGTTGCTCCCAGGCAAACAGTGGATGGAGCATGGGACCCTTGTGGAAGATTAGATGGAAGAACTGAGGTCCCCAAATGGTATAGGAATTCCACAGGAAGACCAGCATGGTCAACTAACCAGGACCCTTGAGGCTCTCAGAGATGTAGTCACCATCGAGATATTAGGAAATCCTTGCAGTGTTTAAAGGTGTAAATTTGCAGTGGGAGTGAGTGTAAAAGTGGGAATAGTGTGGGAAATACAGTAGTATTCCTGTGGCTCAACAAGCCTGGGATCTCATGTGGGAAACATGGTATATGTTACAGATATGTGAGTAAGACCAGACTTGGCTTAGAGAGAGGTTCTGACACTAATGTCTGGAGGTGGTGATAAAAACAAAAACAAACAAACAAACAAACAAACAAACACCAGAAAGCAACAAACATAAAAAGGGCTGGAGAGATGGCTCAGTGGTTAAGAGCACTGACTGCTCTTCCAGAGGTCCTGAGGTCAATTCCCAGCAACCACATGATGGCTCACAACCATCTGTAATGGGATCTGATGCCCTCTTCTGGTGTCTGAAGACAGGTGCAGCCAGGCAATGGTGGCATCGTCCTCGCATGCCTGTAATACCAGCACTCCTGGAGGCAGAGGCAGGCAGATTTCTGAGTTCGAGGCCAGCCTGGTCTACAGAGCAAGTTCCAGGACAGCCAGGGCTACACAGAGAAACCCTGTCTCAGAAAACTGAAAGAAAAAAATATATCCCTTTCAGTTACTACATACTTTGCATGTCTTTTGGTCTGGGGTATCTTACTCAGGATAATATTTTCTATTTCCACCCATGTGCCTGCAAAATTGATGATGTCTTTATTTTGGTAGCTGAATAGCATTGTATTATGTAATCATGTTCTTCAGATAAGGTACAAATCTGTTTCTAGCTATAATGAATAAGGCTGTCCTGAACATAATAAAGCCCATGTCCTTGTGGAATTGTGCAGAATCTGCTGGGTATATGTCCAGGAGCATTGTAGTTAGACCTTAGCTAGAACTAGTTTCATTTTTCTGATTAACTTGCAGATTGTTTTCTAGAGTGTCTGTACCAGTTTGCAAACACACCAACTATGGAGGAGTGCATACCTTGCTACACATCCTGGCCACCTTGTCCAGTCCTTTGAGGGTTTTGTTTCTGTTTTTTTATTTATTTATTTATTTATTTATTTATTTATTTATTTATTTTTGACATTCTGGTAGGAGTAAGTTGGACTCTCAGGGTCATTTTGTTTTACATTTCTCTGATTATTGACAATGGGGAACATTTCTTCAAGTGCTTCTCAGCCATTCAAGGTTTCTTTGTTGAGAATTCTCTATCACTGGTCCCCAGGTTTTAAATGGGCTTTTCAGCACCTCACGTCTCAGAAGGCAACACCCAAATCACTCGCAAGAAACGGTCTCGATGCAATAGCATGAGGATTTCTTTTATTCCAGAATTCTGGGTTCCACAGCCGTACACCGCACAGGGATAGAGGACTGTGGACCCCTAGTGCAGAATTGCGACAGCTCTTATAAGTTGACAACAAAGCCCGCAAATCATAAACCAATCATTCCTTAGCATCGAGAGCCCGAGTAGTGCAGACCAATCGATTTGTACCACTCTATAGTTTTTAGACCAAATAGTTTAAATTATCAGAGCCTGCACTCCCTGGACCAATTAGTTTCCTATTTTCCTGGAGGTCTATATCTGGGTGAACTCCTGGGTGTGGGTAATGGCGTAAGGAGTTTACAGAAGCAAGATAAGGAAATAATTAGCTCTTTTCCAGTTACCTTATGGGGCCAGGATCACCTGTTCAAGGCCTAGCTCTTAAAGGGCGGGCTCTGGACTGTGACCTTTTACCTAGTTTTTAACAAAGCAAGATAGCAATTTAAACTTCTGACTTCTTGGGGTCATTAGAGTTAGGCTGTATTATTTTCTATCCTTTCAGTTTCTTTGTTTTTTTATAAGTAATTTTGAAGAGGAGACTTTAATGAGGATTTGTATGTCTTTATGTGATATAGGACTTTTTAAATTATTTAACTGATCTTGATATATTTTTGTTTGTCTGTCTAGAAAATATCTTCATTAAGATTTTCTGATTTGTGTAGTACAGTCTTTTGACATAAGACCTATTGACTCTTTTAGTTTCCTCAGTGTCAGTTGTAATGTCACTCGTTTCATTAATGATTTTGTTACTTTGAATACTGTCTCTTTTTTCTCTTTCTTAGTTTGGCTTCTTAAAGGACCAGCTCTTGGTTTCATTGATTTTTTGTAGGTTTTCTTTGTTTCTATTTGACTGATTTCAGCACTAATTTTGAGTATTTCCTTCCTTCTACACTTCTTTTTGGTGAGCTTGCTTCTCTCTCTCTCTCTCTCTCTGTTTTTTTTTTTTTCGAGACAAGGTTTCTCTGTATCGCCCTGGCTGTCCTGGAGTTCACTCTGTAGACCAGGCTGGCCTCAAACTCAGAAATCTGCCTGCCTCTGCCTCCCAGAGTGCTGGGATTACAGGCGTGCACCACCACTGCCCAGCTTCTAATTTCTTCACTTAGTCACTTAGTGCTATAAATCTGTTCTTATCTAAGTACAAGATATAGTTTATATTTGGTCTACATAGAACCCATTGTATAAAGTGCATGTGACTGTGAGAGTGGGTTCTATATATAAAAAAAACCTAAAATTTAATGTAGTCTATTACTAATAGAGGTCAACCTGATGTAAAGAGAACTGAACATTTGCCCTAAGGATACTTAACAAGGAAAGGAAGAGTCTCGTATATTCCCTCTACAGATGCTAACATCTTTTACGATAGATAAAAGTATGTAAGGTGTGCCTTCAGATAGCAATGAGGCCGTCATCTCATTAACCTCCATTCCGAGCCTTTTGGATTTATTGCAGGTATTGTTTTCTACTCCATTGAGGTGAGGCCTCTGTATGATTAATATTTCTACATATTAATATTTCCATAGTGACCAATGTGTGCAACTTTGCCCCCAATATCACCTTCTTCATTAAAGAGTGAAGATCTTGAGCAATTGTAAGAATTACCCTCAGGGAATGATGACCTCCCTATGTGACTATTCAGTGCAACATGGACCATCCTGAAACATTATATATGCACACAATAAAATGTTCTCAGCCAGGCGGTGGTGGCGCACGCCTGTAATCCAAGCACTCCGGGAGGCAGAGGCAGGCAGATTTCTGAGTTCAAGGCAAGCCTGGTCTACAGAGTGAGTTCCAGGATAGCCAGGGCTATACAGAGAAACCCTGTCTGGGGCGGGGGGACAAAAACAAACCCCCCCAAAAACAAAAAACAATGTTCTCAGACAATTTTATTCATATATTTGTGCATTCCAAAATGTATATACTTAATAGAAAACAAATCAGCTTGGAAAATTTTTGGAAGGCCTTTAGAGAAGATTAAGGGGAACAGAGACTAAAAATATTTTTATTAAAATATACAATGGTAAATATTATATAAAAAGTGACTCACATTTTGTCTGGGAAATAATAGCAATGGGTGTTGTTACAGAGGACACAGGATTCTTCCCCATATAACACACAGTACTTAAGTATTTGCTGTAGGTAAATTCCCAAGCACTTTGGATTCTGTTGGTAATTCACAGAGACACATGCAGGTGAACTTCCATGTATAGAGATAAACCTTAAAAGAAACTGATTTACATTCAGTATTGTCAGAGTCTGAGACTTACAGCGTCATTTCTAGTTAAACTGAGATATTTATGTCCTCATTGGAAGCAGCTGTGGCTTTCCATTGAGGCAGTGTTCTGAGAGGCAAACCCTCCTCATTCTGAGGTTAGAAGAGCACAGCAAAGCTCTTTCTCTAAGAAAAGTGTTCACAGTGCAGATCAGTGACATTTTATCAATGTTGTCTCAATTTTATTCTGTCCTTTTATGAGAAATCATGGCCAAGATGCATCTATTTGTTAGATCACACATCATTAATTAGGTATCATGGCCTGCTGAAGATGCACATTCAGATTAATTTCTGCCTATCCTTTTTATAATGTATACATGTTTCTGAATGACTTTGATTTGAAAATACTTAAATAACCTTTTATGCTGTGGCCATGATCAGACTAGGTTTTAACTAAGTATATTTAGGAGCAAGCAAACCCGTATGTGAACATACCCAGTAACCCTGGGTAAAATCTCAATGCTTCCTTTTTCTTTTTCTTTTTTTAAAAATCAAATTGTTGCTTTGGAAATGTCTTCCGATCTCTGCAAATATTAAATAAATATGTAAATAAATAATAAAGAAGTATGTAAATAAATAAAAATACTAAAAAAAAATCTTCCTCTGCTGCTCTGTGTTGGAAGTTGCAATAGTTATTCCTGATAGTCAAGTTGACTACTTATGGACTTAATAGAAAACCAGAGACTACTGTGGAGGTTTTAGTTTAATTACAGCTTTTGAAGTGGGAAAACCCTTCTTTATTCTGAATCTTTTGTGGTGATGAGATCCATCTTTAATATAGGCAACAGCTTCTGGTTGCAGCCTATCTACATAAAGAAAATTAGACACGTGCTGTGACTCTTTGACTTGTATTCCAGTCTCTGGTTATCATGTTCAGTATTCTGTTCGTTTTTGTTTTTGTTTCTGCCATTAAAATGTTTCTTTTTAAGTTGTTTTATTTTGTAAACTCCAAGTGATACATCCAGTCACATGGACTGAGACACTGCTGTCATTTTCACCTTTCCATTGGTAAGCAGCAGTTTTGGACTAAGTGGATCAAGGCCTATGATTCATATTAATACATTAACTTTCTAAGTACATATATACATTTTTTTCAATTCTTTTTATCTTTACTAGCACAGTTGGAAGTATTTATGCTTTGTTTTGCTTTTTGCTTGTTTGTTTTTTAATACTCGCACTGAGGAAGCTGTCCTGGCTAACAAGAGTGTTCCACAGTGTTTGTTCTCTCTCTGCTTCTCTCTCTGGGTTGTCCCATACACACCAGGTGAAAAGCAGTTATAGTTTAAAGTTACAAGTAATACTTTGTTTCATAAAACCACTCTTTTTTAATTTTTATTTTATTTTATTTTTTAAATATTTTTTTATTTGTTTTTTTCGCGACAGGGTTTTTCTGTATAACCCTGGCTGTCCTGGAACTCACTCTGTAGACTAGGCTGGCCTTGAACGCAGAAATCTGCCTGCCTCTGCCTCCCAGAGTGCTGGGATTATAGGCATGCACGACCACCGCCCAGCAAAATCACTCTTTAATTGTCAATATTCTGCTAACCATTCCATGTGTGGAACAGATTTTCACTCCACTGAAAGTCGAATTGTGCTATGAATATTTTCCACTTTGATTCATGCAGGGATAAGAGGAAACACCTACTCATTGCTGTAATGGTAGCACAGACAAGCTGGTAGCTGTGATCGGGTGAGCACAGAGGAACTCCACTCAAAGGGGAGGAGCCAGCTGCTAATCACAGGTGATTTTAAAAAAGGGAAAATATATTACCAACAGGCTGGAGAGATCTCAGTGATTAAAAGTATAGTCTGAGCCAGGCGGTGGTAGTGCACGCCTATAATCCCAGCACTCTGGGAAGCAGAGGCAGGCGAATCTCTGAGTTCGAGGCCAGCCTGCTCTACAGAGTGAGTTCTAGGACAGCCAGGGCTACACAGAGAAACCCTGTCTCAAAAAAACAAAAAACAAAAAACAAAAAACAAAAACAAAACAAAACAGAAGTATAGTCTGCTCTTCCATAGGTCCTGAGTTCAAATCCCGGAAAACACATTGTGGCTCACAACCTTATGTAATGGATCTGGTGCCCTTTCCTGCTGTCTCAAGACAGCTACCATGTACTCATGTACATACAACAAATTATTATACTTAGAAAAAGTATTACCGACAATTGACTCTTTAAAAAGATAAATAAAATTGAAAATATATGTAGTTATAATGATTTTGGAAAAGAGCAGGCTACCTCAGGTAGACAATGACATTCATATTATATAGTTAGACCATGACTATGTGTGTAATATTACCCTTTTAGATCTGCAAAGTGATACACACAGCTATAGTCAACAGTCTGTGTCTCAAATTCCTGAGCTTACTTAACTATTTCAAAGAGGAATATACATATTTCAATAGGACAGGAAACAGGATTTCAGTATTCAAATGAAATATTCAGGATTTATTGACTCAACAAAATTTACTGAAATTATAAAGCCACTAATTTTGTCTGTTTTCATTTACATGTATCATTACACACTAGAAAATAACAAAATTCCTTAACATGCCTAAATCAGACCCTTAGTCACAATAATGACCCTGTAGCTGTCTTCCTTAAATTTTAGGGTGTGATGTGCTTGTTGCCTTCTCTATTTCAGCCTGTTCACAGTGTTCTGTAAAAGCAGGTTGTTCAGCCGGGCGGTAGTGGTGCATGCCTTTAATCCCAGCATTTGGGAGGTAGAGACAAGTGGATTTCTGAGTTTGAAGCCAGCTTGGTCTACAGAGTGAGTTCCAGGACAGCCAGGGCTACACAGAGAAACCCTGTGTCAAAAAAAAAAAAAAAAAAAAAAAAAAAAAGGAAGAGGAGGAGAAGAAGAAGGAGAAGGAGAAGGAGGAGAAGGAGGAGGTCCTTCATCAGTGACAAGGACTTATGTGGAAGGTCTCAAAGGCTTAAAAAGATAGGAATAATATGTTGCTGGTAATTTTAAAAATGAAACCACACTATCACCTGCAAGTCCTGGTAGGTAGTTGCTTCTATGATTTGTCTCAATTATGGAAACTGTGTAAGGCTTCCTATATTTCCAGATAATGTTGATCATTCTTGGATTTCTGATGGGGTTGAAAGACTACTTATAGTCTCATAGCCAACCCAAGCTATCTAACATTGAGATAATATATTTGAGAAGACAGTATAGATGTTAACCAAGATATAACATATGGATTTATTAATTCTTGTAAGTTAGGATAGATGACAGTGTTCTATTTAATTGACAAAATGATGGACTAAATGTTAGGTCTCTCAGGTACGTTATAACTTACAAATTGGTAATAGTTGTGCTCAAATTGCATCTGGGATAAAAGAGTCTTTTAATTGGACAGAAAGGGGGAAGTCTTGTGGATAATCCTGGTGCATTTTGCATTTTGATGTAAATTCAGTTTCCTTAGGAGGTGCTGTTGGAGAATCAGTCTTCAGCCTTCTGGCCCAGGATATTTTCACAGACCTTGAAACACAGGAATTATTGAGGACTTGCTTATTCTGTTTTGGCAGAACTAAGCTGTCCTAACTTGCAACTTGTGTCCTCTGAAGGACAGTATAGATCTGCAGGAGAGAGAGGCAATTTCTGCCTAGTGGCTACCTAACCACAATGTACTGCCTCACCTATAGGTAGAGATGCTCAATTTCTTCTTTGAATCCACAACAGGGGTGCTGCCAGGAGCAGATATGTCTGAACAACAAAGAATAAATAACATTAAATGTTCCATTCTGTGGATTTCTGGCATTTTTGAAATCCACCTATGTAAAGTAATTTGTACTGTTTTCATTAACTACTCTTAGCTATTTCTAATTAAATTATCTGAAAACACCCTAAGAATAAACTCAGAGCCATGAATATGCTATCTGGCCCATAACTCACAGGCATAAATATCTCAGATCAGTGTACAATAAGTTATAGAAGAACTGGGTCTAAGCCTTGTACTTTTATTAACCACTTTTCAACCCAGTAGTCCAAGGAACTGGGATGACCGTTCCTAACTTCTTGAAGCAGAATGTGGGTGCTGAGATATCTTGAAGAGGCAGGGCTGAGGGTAAAATGAGGCAGTTGGGTGGGTTTACGAAGGCCACACCAAGGATATTATTAAAATCTCTGGTGTCAGTGTCCTGACTGGATCCAGCTGAAAATCCATGAGATCAGGAGTTCAGGCAGGTTAATTTAGCCTGTCTGATGATGCATCTGACCAAAGCTATACATACTGTAATATATAAATCTCAAAACAAAATTTTAGTATCATAATGATCATTTTTTAGTTTGATTCTTTGGAAGCTAGTTCTCGGGGGTGGGGGGTGGTGTCTCCCTCTATCAAATCTGATCCATATAGATCTGGAAGATATCCAGAGCCTAATCACCTTTTCTTAAAAAACGATGACAATGACTTTTTCCCAAATCAGCATATACTTGAGAAAGTAACCAGAAAAACCTTTATATTGATCTTTCTCCCACAGGAATAATATAACCAAAAAACTCAAAATCACACCCTTTTTGAACATAAAAACAATCCAAAACAAATGAAATAAACTAAAACACTATAGATGCCTATTCTTAGGCTTCTTCTATTTATACCTCCGATGTTAGGAAAAACTATCATAAAATGGAAGACATTTAGGAGGAGTCTAATAAGAAAAGATGCTACCCCAGGGGAAGACAAGAAACTACAGAATATTACTAACCAAATCTACAGTAGACTTTTTAACAGGAGAAATTCACATTGAATGACCTTCAAATGGCTCAGGCCAGGTTTTCACACATACCAACAAAACCACAGTGACATTCCAGCAAGTCCCATCAGAAGGAATTCTGAGAGCTTAGCCATCCTGTGTTAACTCATGACCCTCCTCGAAACATGGCACAGCTTGACTTATCCCTTACCTCCCTCCAACTGGTTCAGAGGAGAATCCTGAAAAAAACCTTCAAGCTACATACACAGAACTCCTATTACCTGTGACCATCCAGCCTGGAAACAGCACACTACCCCCTCTGCTATTGGAGAATGAGAACTCAAGTGAGTCAGACAGAACAGCCCTCCCCAGATCTGCCCTTCCACATTATAAACAGACACAGCCCTACTCTTGTCAACTTTTAGTTTCATAGAATCTTCTAGAGATTGTCATCCAATGAGCAGGGTCCTCTGCACGCACAATGTTGAGTAAGTGTCCTTGTGGTAAGAAGGAACATCTGTTGGATTTGTACCTAAGACTGGATTAGTTAGTTGGGTCTTGAGGTGGATAGATTCAAAGATTTCTGAGGAAGCAATAATTAATATCTCTTATGTAAAACTTATCTGTCCTGTATTTTGAAAGTAATTTTGTCTAAGACATTGCTATTTAACAGTCTGAAAATACTAACCTCTTAAATGCCTATGGTCTCCAAAGATATTTCCTTAGAGTATGCAGAAAACTATGCATTACATATGGTAAAAATCTGTAAAAACAACTTTAGTCAAAGACTTATCACATATTATTTATACTTAAATGTGGATAGAACTCAGCTTATTAAGGTCAACTTGACTACTGAGTAGGAAGCCTTCTGAGGCTTGACCCATAATGGAAGACAGCCTTTATTTGTGTGGCTTCTCCTTTTCTGACGTTGTGTAGGGATTTTACAGACTCGACACAGGCCTCAACCTTAGAATGTTAGTGACTTAATTAAAACAGGATTAACTAACTTCATCCTGACAAGAAGCAAGATTCATAGCTTTGCAGATTCCTGTAATGCTTGCCCATGCTAATGAGGCATTTTGATACTCTGGGCCTTCAGCTTTGCCCATTCTGGAAGTTCTTATTCCACGTCTTCCAAATTATGTAAGTCTGGAATCACCATAAGTAAAGTGGATCTGACTCCCTGAAGCTAGTCCTGTCTCGATCATTCATTGTCCAAATGCACAGTGCTTGTGAACCCCAAGTTTGCTCTCTTGCTCCCATTGCCCACATGTACCAATATCAGCTTATGATCCTTGAGTGCAAGGAGACTCACAGTGAAAAATGTATACATTGGTTATCTGAATTTGTTATATCTAAATATATTGATTCATAAATTGTTTAAAACTTGTGCGTGTAAATGTGTGCAGTTATGATTTTAGTTTTTTTTTTTCATCTCATCTAGCACATTATATCTGGACCACAGTACCACCTCACTCCACTTTTCTGCATCTCTCCCATCCTATCATCACATCCGACACTCTACCATTTCCCTTGAAATAAGAACAGGCCACTTGGGGATATCAAATGAACAAGGCATACCATATTTTAATAAAAATAGGCACAAACATTCATATCAAAGTTAGCAAAGCATTTATTTAGGAGAAAAAGACTCTCAAGAGCAGGCAAAAGAATCAGACATATTCATCTACTGTAATCTCATGACTGTATTTCATGACTTAGAAGGTGACTGCTAAAAAATGGCTTTATTAATATGATTACATTCTCAAGAATGAGTTCTCTCAAGGTGGTGTTTCTAACATTCCTTTGCAGAACACCGTAACAGACAAAGCCTTTACCACATTCACTGAATTATCAGGGTTTCTCTCCGGTATGTGTTCTTTTATATATTTGAAGGTGATAGTGTTCAACAAAGGGTTTGGAAAACTGATTACATTCATAGCATTTTTTCTCCACTATGTGTTGTTTTATGTCTTTGAAGATGACTCCGGCGTGAAAAGGCTTTACCACATTGGGTACATTCATAGGGTTTTTCTCCAGTATGTGTTCTATTATGTCTTCGAAGTCTGCTCAGCTGTACAAAGGCTTTGTCACATTGGTTACATTCATAGGGTTTCTCTCCAGTATGCATTCTTTTATGGAGGTGAAGTTCGCTAGGATATGTATAGGTTTTTCCACACTGATTACATTCATAGGGTTTCTCTCCAGTATGTCTTATTTTATGCTTTCGAAGATTACTGTGATATGGAAAGGCTTTACCACAATGGTTACATTCATAAGGTTTCACTCCGGTATGTGTTCTTTTATGCAGTCGAAGATTACTGTGACATGAAAAGGTTTTGCCACATTGGTTACAAACACAGGGTTTCTCCCCACTATGTGTTCTTTTATGAGATTGAAGATTACTATGACATGCAAAGGTCTTGCTACATTGGTCACATTCATAGGGTTTTTCTCCAGTATGTATTCTTTTATGCCTTTGAAGACTTTTGTGACATGCAAAGGCTTTGCCACATTGGTTACATTCATAGGGTTTCTCCCCACTATGTGTGCTTTTATGCTTTCGAAAAGTACTGGGACATGCAAAGGCTTTGCCACACTGGTCACATTCATAGGGTTTTTCTCCAGTATGTTTTCTTTTATGGATTTGAAGACTTCTGTGATATGCAAAGGCTTTGCCACATTGGTTACATTCATAGGGTTTCTCCCCACTATGTGTGATTTTATGGTTTTGAAGAGTACTGCTATGCGTAAAGACTTTGCCACATTGGTCACATTCATAGGGTTTTTCTCCAGTATGTGTTCTTTTATGGACTTGCAGATTACTTGGAAATGCAAAGGCTTTGCCACATTGATTACATTCATAGGGTTTCTCCCCACTATGTGTTCCTTTATGAATTTGAAGATTGCTATTACATGCAAAGGCTTTGCCACATTGGTCACATTCATAGGGTTTCTCTCCAGTATGTGTTCTTTTATGGATTTGAAGTTTGCTGGGACGTGCAAAGGCTTTGCCACATTGGTTACATTCATAGGGTTTCTGTCCAGTTTGTATTCTTTTATGCTTTTGAAGATTACTGTGATGAGTAAAGGCTTTACCGCATTGGTTACCATCATAGACTTGTTCTCCAGCCTGTGTTCTTCTTTGTATTTGAAGACCAGCTTTAGACATAAATCCAGTACATATGTTTTTATGTATCTGATGGTAATTATTTTTTGCAAAGGCTTCATCATATTGAATACATTCATAGGGTTTCTCCTCACTATTAGTAGGTTCATGTCTTTGAAAATGCCTGTGATAGAAATAGGCTTTAACATATTGGATATATACAGAAAGTTTCTCTACAGTAGGACTTAATTTAAACCAGTGTATGTTAATTTGCACGTTTATAAGGTTTACCCCATTCATTATACTAAGGAATTATTTGTGTGTATGGATTAGTTCAACTACCTTTACTAATTGTAAAGAGTAATCAGATATAATAAGATTCTATCACTTTGTTTATATCCCTGGTGGTTTGCTTCATTATGAGTATTATTTACATATTTAAAGATAATGATGATTCTAAGAGAATTTATTACATGGCTCAAAATTATAGTATCCTTTTCCTGTATGAGGTTTTTAACATATTTGACAAAATGTGCAAGCATTCACAGCTTTACCATAATGATTGCATTCATAAATTTTCCTATAATGTGAGCCATACAACATTTGGGAAGTTAAACAGGACAAACAGAAAATTTCTACATTATTAATACTCACAGGGATTTTCTGGAGTCTGAGGTTGTTGATGTATTCTCAAGGAAGTTGTGAAATCAATTAAATGTAAACCTTTACAGTTTTCAACAAATTAATTCTAATGGGGAAAATTACAAATCTTTTAATTGTGTTGTGAGAGAGCTATAGGTTTTGTGTTACTATACCTTACGCAGAGTATTGTACCGTTTATATTCAATGGATTGAAGATAGATAGATAGATAGACAGACAGACAGACAGACAGAAAGATAGACAGATAAACAAAGGTAGAAAGACAGACAGAGATATATCTGTCCCATATAATACACCTATGGAAGGAAAAATAACTAAATTTATCCTTGTATTCACCCAGTTTTATATTTTATTCTACATAGTCATGTGGTGTTCAGATCAAGTTTTCTCTACAATAAACTTTTCAACTTACATGAACTTCCACTGTCAATAATCTTAAGAACCTTGCCACAAGTATGCAAGTAATATCAGTATGCTCTAGACTGTCTGTATATTAGACAGTTTTGATATTAATTGATTACATATTAAATGTGCATACTTTTTGCCCTATTTGAGTAGTATGATATTAAACAGATTGGCATTTCTACAGTGTACCTTGAATGGGGCTGTGTTTGAAATGGTACTATCTGTTAAGGCATTGTTTCCATGTTTTCTGTCTTAAAAGAAAGCCTTGCAAACACAAACTGAAATCCTGACATTGAGTTATCCTTTGTGAGAATTAAATGATCCTTATCCATAAGCCTGTGTTTCTTTACACTCTTGATTTTATCTAAAACTTCAAGAACAAATTTAGATTCATTGTAAGGCATATTAGGATCACCATTCACAAGAACATTACCTTCTATGTCTTCCAGAATTTTCACTTTCATCTTCAATATTGTGATCTTCCCATTTATAGCCTATAAGATAGTACCGGAAAATATATGATATATTACTGAAATTTGTGTATGATATAAGGAACTATATTCAGTGATCCTAAAAACAGGCCTGATTTATTCACCTCATTCTTCTTCCTTCTCAAATAAAACTTTCGAAGTGTATCAATAACAACAAAAGCAAACAACGCAGAAACGAACAACTACCACTTCAAAAATAAAGTTTCTTCCTACTGTAAAAAGAGAAACAACATTCACAGTCTTACCTATTGCAGTGAGGTTCCTATAGGTCTCCAGCATCACATCTTTGTAGAGACTCTTCTGGGAAGGATCCAGCAAAGCCCATTCTTCCTGAGTAAAGTTCACCACTACATCATCATGTGTCACTACATTCTAAAATACATACACAAAACTAGCATGATAAAGAAATATTATACATGCACATTTCTTCGACAATATTTCCAGATAATTGTGGCACTTCGCCTACTTGTTTCCTGACAAAAAAGTTATAATGTCATCATGAGCTCTAAGTCATTTTTCAAGTGACCTGAATGAAGTTCTCATCTGTCACTTCTTTACCCTTTGAGGTGGATAAGCCCTTGAAGGAGAAAAGCCGATTAATAGACATAAAGAGAAAAGCACAAAGATCAATAGAGGACGTACAAAGAGATATCATATGAATAATTTCTAACCAGAAAAGCAATGAGCAAGATGTTTAGATTGGCAAATGCATTTAATGTCAGCACTCAGGATACAGAGGCACAAATATCTCATTGTTTTTGATGACAGCTTGGTCTAGGCAATGACTTCTAGGACAGTCAGAGTTTTAATACGACCAGGTATCCCTTGCCTCCTCCCCCAAAATTAAATCATACACACAGATCAGTGTAAAAATACAAGTATCACTGGATTTTTCACTTGGAAGTGGTCAGATTAACTTAGAGGATTAAAATAGAAGAACACTGCTCTGCTATTGCTCCCTGAAAGCTTGATAAATAAATATAATAGTCCAGTTTCAATTATCTTGGAGCTAGCTTTGATACTACAAGGGCATGTGACATTTGACAAACCAAGGAGTGACAAGAACTTCCTTAGAGTAGAAACTCTAAGGGGAGGCTCAGAGGACCCAATGTGGTAGCCATAGGCAAATGTGCAATAGAGGGACTTAGGAACCTGAAGAGACCACCTCCAGTACACAGACAAGGCTCCATTGGAGGCCCTCACAGTCAAAATTTTCCACTCAAAATTGTTCCTTTCTAAGAAGGATGAGGGGAGAAAAATGGAGCAGAGCATGAACAAATGGCTGAACACTGACCAGCCCAACTTGGATCCATCCACAGTGTGGTCACCAAGCCCTAACATTATTACTGATGCTGTCATTCCTGCAGACAGGAGCGTAGCACAGGTCTTCTCTGAGAGGCTCTACCAGTAGCTGAATGAGACAGATGCAGATACTCACAGCCAAGCACTGGATAGGTAGGATCAACATAGCGCAAATGACCATGATACCAAAAGCAATCTACAGGTTCAACATACATCAATATTGCAAAATTTTTTTTTGTAAAATTTGAAAGAGCAATTTTCAACTTCATAGGGAAGAAAAACCAAAGAGAGTGAAAGCAATCCTAAAACATAAAAGAACTTGAATAGGAATCACCATCCCTCAACTCAGGCTGTACTACAAAGCAACAGTGATGAAAACTGCATGATATTGGTACAAAAACAGATATGTGGACCAATGGAATCGACTCAAAGACCCAGAAATAAACACATCCATCTATATACTGTTGATTTTTGATTAAGAAAGAAAGGCAAACAATGGAAAAAGAGAACATCTTCAACAAATGGTTCTGATCTAACTGGAAACCTGCATGCAGAAAAATGAAAATGGATTCATATTTATCACCCTGCACAGAATTCAAATCCAAGTGGATCAAGGTCCTCAACACAAAACTGGATACAATGAATCTCATAGAAGTGACCTTGGAAAAGGCTTGAGCTATTTGAACAGGAGACAATTTCCTGAGTAGAACACAAATGGCTCAGACTCTAATACCAACAATTAAAATACGGAAGCTTATTAAACTGCAAAGCTATTGAAAGGCAAAGGACACTGTCATTAGGACAAAATGGCAGCCTACAGATAGGGAAAGATCTTCAACAACCCTAAAAACAGGGCTAGTTTACAAAATTTAATAAAAAAAAATAAAACTGGAGAAGTTAAACACCAACAACCCAAAGAACTCGATTTAAAAAATGGGGTACAAAGCTAATCAGAGAATAAACAACAGAGGAATCTCAAATGGCTGAGATGAAGCTGAGAAATTGCTCAAAGTCCTTAGTCATCAGGAAAATACAATCAAAACAACTCTTAGACCCATCACAATGACTAAGATTAAAACTTCAAGTTGTAGCACAAGCTGGCAAGGATGTGGAAGAAGGGGAGCAGTCCTCCAGTGTTGATGGGAGTGCAAACTTGTAAAAGTTCTATGGAAATGTTCAGGGCATTTTGTCAGAAAACTGGGAATAGTTCTACCTCAGGAGCCACCTATATCCCCAGCCCCTGATCATACATCCAAAAGATGCTCCAATACTCCACAAAGACATTTGCTGAACTATGTTCATGACAGCTTTATTTGTAATAGCCAGAACCTGGAAAAACCCACATGTTCCTCAAATAAACTGTAGATGAAGCAAATGTGGCACACCTAACAACGGAATATTAATCAGCTATTAACAACAAAGAAATGATTAATTTTGCAGGCAATTGAATTGATTATGAAATTAGAAACCTGAGTGTAGTAACCCAATCATAAAAGGACAGGCATGGTATGAACTCACTTATAAGTAGATATTAGCCATAAAATACAGGATACGCAGGTTATACTCTGCAGAAATAAAAGAGGTAAAGAAGTTATAATATACAAGTGAGGATGCTCAAATCACATTTAAAATGCAGTATAAAATAGTCATGATTGGTAGATGGATGAAAGGAACTATGTGGGAGGTGAGACCACAGGATGAAATTGGGATCAGGTCCGGGGAGGGGGAGGACAAATAGCCAGATGGCCATGAGAATGTATGAAAACCTGGAACCGAAGGAGGTTGGGAAGTGGCAAATATCTGGAACTAAGTTCTGCAGTGGAGCATCGAGCCTGGCTTGGCCCTGATGGGACTGAGTGACAGAGTTTCTGCACCTGGCACAAGGTCCTGGCCTGAGCTACCATGTTGATGGTTGCATTGGGCAATGATATTGCCTCTTCTGGCAAGTAAATTCCCCGTGTTAAGGTAAATGACTCCATGAGGATTAGAAACACCTTGAGTCCAGGAGTTAAGAGTATGGCTACATCTCAGCAAAATGGTAAACAATTGGGACCTTCAGGACAGCATTCAAGGGAAAGAACATTGTATACATGAGTTTGAAAATATATTTTTTCTCAACTATGTGGAAGTAATGATTCAATATGAATTATATGAGGGTTTTCCCGAATCTGAAGGAATAAAAGCAGTGCACTGCGTGCCAACGTTTTAGAAAATTACCCAACCCAGAGATTTTTTTGTCTGTTTATTTCTTTGTTTAAGCTCAGAAAGGCAGATAGATTCCTGAGTTCAGGATCATCCTGGGACAGAGTAAGTTTACCCTCAGGCCTGGTGGAAATGGTAACATCAGGGCAGGGTCCTACCAAAGTAGCCAATCATCTGTGCTTAACAAAGGCAGAGAGAGCATTGAGTCATTTTGCAATGTTAAGAAAAAAATGTATGTGCCACCCCACCCCCCCACCCCCCCAGTCTCTTAAGAATCAAAGGCTTGGCAGGGTGGTGGTGGTGCAAGCCTGTAATCCCAGCATTCCAGGAGGCAGAGGCAGGCAGATTTCTGATTTCGAGGCCACCCTGGTGTACAGAGTGAGTTCCAGGACAGCCAGGGCTATACAGAGAAACCCTGTCTCGAAAAATGAAAGCGAAACAAAACAAAAGAAAAAAACAAAACAAAAAGAAGAATCAAAGGCTTAGAGTCATGGGAGTCTGATTCACAAGATAAACAAAATTAAAACCTGGAGTAAATGAATACACTGATATTTAAAAAAAAAAAAAACCAACAAAACAAAACAGAAAGCCAAATCAAAACAAAAAAAAACCCTGTACCTGGACACTGAGGGAGATGAGCTTACCAGAGAAATGTTTAAAACAAAACAAGAGAACTGCTTGAAGAGGGACACACACACAGACACACAGACACACAGACACACAGAGAGAAGCAAGAAAGCAGGACATTGTCATAGAGGTCTCTTTTAATAGCAATCAAGCAGAATATAGACAAAAACATTTCCACAGAGAAGTCAGAACAGAAAGAGAAGCAGAACATGAACTGGATCCATGAATTCTCTTTTCACAATTCCCAGACACCCCTTCTCTCAGAACCTTTCTGTAAGATGACCCTGGGTCTTTGGTAACTATGAACACGTATCTGCAACATATGTCATAATCCCCACTAGGCCCCAGACTTTTTGGAGCCACAGAAACAACACCCAATCTCCCACACTATTCCCACTTACACACTCATTCCAACTGCAAATTTACACCTTTAAATCATACGAAGATTTCCTCAAGTTTGCCATCTTTTGCATCCAAGACGGAAATATGAATATACATACATATCCACCAAAACAACATTTCGTCAAAGGTCAAACAGTCTCAAAACTATATCTCAGCCTTCACTTATTAAGCCAAACTTACTGATTAAGCAAATGCTTTACCAAAACTTTCACTAAAATCCAGACACAAAGGACTTAGTGTGCATTGCATTTAAACTCAGACAGAAAAGCTTTCCTTTATCATTACACACAACTGAATGTTGGTGAGGGCACACACACTGATTCATAAAAGATTCTGAAATGGCAAGCCCATTGAATGGTTTCTCCAGTTGTTGAGCTAATTTCAGATTGAAATAGAATGTGACATACTTGATGGCAAATTCAATGGATAAATACCAAACTCAATTATAACATTCTAAAGTCAGGTTTTCATAACTATTTAGCTGATTTAAAATTGGATGTTTCATCCCCAAGAAGCTGTTATGTAAGATGTGAGGACAAGGCTTCTGCCTTTGGAAGCCCTGTGTTCTTGTACTCAGGAGTACACCAAGGTCTCCAAATACTTGGGTGTTGGCTTAGTCTGCTTGACTCAAGATTTTACACTGCCAATAAACTGTGCAGAGGGTTTAGCACCTATGGGCTATCCAAACCAGCATCACTTGCTTCACCCACATGGCATCCACCTGTTATTTGATGGTAGGTTTTCACAGGTAACTACCAAATCTCAGTGTCACAGAAAGCCAGAAGAAAGAGTTGGATGCCGTATTCTAAAGACAGATGCCAAGGTATATGAATGCTAGGTATTAAATTTGGGGCATCAGTAAAAGCAGGGAGCATTCTCAAATGCTCTGGCACTTTTACAGCTTAATATATATGGAATTCTGGAAAGGGAATGAACTTGCACACCAGTGTGCACACTCATACTCACAGACACAAACACGCAAAAGTCATTCTCTAAAGTACAGAAAACCCTCAGTATAAATAGTGATATAAGATTGTCAAAAAAAAGATTGTCTGCTCTAGTTCTCCCATCCCTGTCCCATGCTCATAAACATGCAGCATAACTCCTAATAGTTCTGACACTACCAAGCTCACCAGTGAGTCCCCCACACCTGCTCCAATATTTGGCCTAACTGGGATCCTGGGACCCAGAAGACGCAGTACCACCCACTCTGCCAGAGAGAGACACATCCTTCCAGACTGAAACAATGACCTGGGACAGCACCAGCACCCTAACTCCGCCAAGACCCAGAGACAGCTTGACTCCCAGGATGTCTTCCCCAGCTAGGCTCACAGATCAGGTGCTCCATGCCCCTTCCATACCCAGAGACAGACTGAAGCCAGGAGGCCCAACATAATCAGGCTCTCAGGAGGGACAAGCTCCAGTCCAACAGCAAGGTCAGTTAACACCAGAGATAACCAGGTTGTAAGAGGCAAGCACAAGAACATAAGTCACAGAAACCAATGGCACTGGCAACATCAGAACCCAATTCTCCTACCAAAGGAAGTCCTAGATACCCTAACCCAACCGAAAAGCAAGATTATTATGTAAAATCCCAACTCATGAAAGTGATAGAGGACCTTAAGGAGAGAATATGTATCTCCCCTAAAGAAATACAGGAGAATACAGGGAAGCAGTTAGAATCAGTTAAATAGGAAACACATAAATCCCTTACAGAAATGGATAAAAACACAATCTGAAATAATAATTTGGAAACAAGAAGTCAAAATATCAGAATTGGAAGATCATACAATATACATTAATGTCCCTAAAAGTTCCAAAATCAACTTATATAGATGACAAATATCTTCAGGAAAATGGTTGGATACCAGTCAACAAACAAACAAACAAACAAACAAATAAATAAATCAGTAGCCCTCTCATATACTTCCTATATCCAAATGACAAATGGACTCAAAGAAAAATTAGAGATACAAAGCAGCTTCAATTAATATAAAAAGATTAGTTGTACTTTAAAACTTAAATTGAAAACCATCTATGATAAAAATTTCAACTTTGTGAAAATATTGAAGAGATATAAGAAGATGGGGAAATCTCTCATGCTCATAGATTAGTATGAATAACATGAAAAAATAGCCATCTTATCAAAAGTGATCCACAAATTCAATAAAATCCCCTTCCAAATTAGAAAAGAAGAGCGTAAAGACCTTGAAAGGGCAATTTTCAACCCCCAGGACAAAAACCTAGGAGAGACAAAGATATCTGTTACAGTAAAATAACTGTATTCTATTGGCATGCAAATAGACAAGTTGATCAGTGGAATAGTGGTGTAGACACAGATATAATACCTACAACATATGTAAACATGGTGATTGATAAGGAATCTAAAAATGTATAATAAACACCAACAACAATAAACAAAGAAACAAAACAGAACAACAACAACAAAAACCCACAGCACCTTCAACAAATAGTGCTTGTTAAACTGTAGCTCTACATGCAGAAGAGTGGAAATAGATCTATACTCTTTACCTTGAACAAAATACAAGTCCACGTGGATAAAAGACTTAGAATAAAAAAGACACACAGAACCTGATAGAAGAGAAAGGGAGAACATCCCTGAGTGCACTGTCACAGGACACAACCTTGTGGAAAGAACACTAATAGTGCAGGCAATAAGATCAATAATGAATAAATGGGACCTCATGCAACTGTGACGTTGCTGTAAAGCACAAATACAGTCGATGCGGTAAGAGACAGTCTGCAAAAGGGGAAAATATTTATGCCATAGCCATATCTGCTAGTTTTATAAAATGCAAAAAAAGAGACATAATATACAAAAATATATACAGACCTCAAGAATCTAGATGTTCTGAAAACACAAACAAAACAAATAAAAAAAAAACAGAGTTCAAATATAAACAGAGTCTTCTCAACAGAGCAATCTCCAATGGCATAAAAACAAGTGTTCAACATCCTTAGCCATTATAGAAATGCAAAGGATACCTAGCATTTTATTAAACATGTCAGAATAGTTAAGATCAGTAATAAATGTGATTGTTCATATTACTGAGAATATAGACGACTGAGACCACACATCTACTGCTTGTAAGAGTGCAACCTAATACAGCCACTGTGGAAATCAATAATCATGTTATCAGAAAAAGGAGAATCCATCTACCTCAATACCCAGCTCTACCACACTTTGGCTTTGTTGTGGTTTGCATAAGCTTGGATCAGACAGTGGCCTTATTACCAGGTGCTGCTTTGTTGGAGTAGGTGTGTCCTTGATGCATCAGGTGTGCATTGGGCTTGGGCTTTAAAACCCCCATCCTTGGGCTGGAGAGATGGCTCAGTGGTTAAGAGCACTGACTACTCTTCCAAAGGTCCTGAGTTCAAATCCCAGCAACCACCCGTAATAAGATCTGATGCCCTCTTCTGGCGTGTTTGAAGATAGCTACAGTGTACTCACATATAATAAATAAATAAATCTTACCAAAAAAACCCAAAAAACAAACAAACAAACAAACAAAAAAACCTCATCCCAGCTGCCTGGGAGCCAGGCTTGTCCTAGCAGACTTCACACAAAGATGTACAACTCTCAGCTTCTTCTATAGCATGCCTGCTTGGATGCTGATGTTCCTGCCTTGATGATAAATCGACAGAATCTCTGAATCAGGAAGCCAGCCTCAATTAAATGTTGTCCTTATAAGAGTTGCCTTGGCCATCATGTCTCTTTACAGCTATAAAAACCTAAGACAGGAATATATACAACAGTTTCTCCATCTACAATACCACAGAAAGACTTGATCAACTATGTTCATGGGAACTTTATTGATACTAGCTACATACTAAAAACAAAATTTTATTTCTCACTGATGAAGAATGGATTTAAAAAAAAAACATGATACATTAACACAATGAACTATCATTCAGCTGCTGAAAAAATGTCAACATGAAATTTACAGGCTAATTAATGTAACTAGAAAAAAATCAGCCAAATGAGGAAACCAGATTTAGAGTGACAGAAATGGTATGAATTCCCTTATAAGAGAGCAGAATATGCAAGAAGAAAGAGCTGGAATTAGGGAGAATTTCCGGGTTACTATAGGAACTCAATGCACTGAAAACCTTCAGGAAATGATGGCAGTGACCCTACTGATCACTCCTAGTAAAGGAGAGTCTGACCTGGCCATCTTTATAGCCAGGAAGGCTGTCCTGTGATGAAAGGTTTACATTTCCTTCACTTGTTGGTCAAGGATGTCTCCTATATGTCAGGCTGATTTAGGAGGAAAAATTACTCACTGAAAACTGACCTTGGGGATTCATTGTTGAAGACAACTTTGACACTGCTAAATAAAACTGAAAATTAAATGTGTGCAGGCCCAGAGCCTTCACCTCTTGGTTCTAGACTCTCTGTGGAGAGAAGGTACTCCATGGCCACAAAAAGAAAATCCTGGACATAAGACAAGCTGTAAAACCTCCAGCTACAATCTCTCCAGTCTGCAATATGTGCTGAGCAAGGTTGTGACAAACTTTTTTCAGTGGTCAACCAGTATTTGGATTAACTTGAGGAGCTGGACATCAGAGGGAACCCATGCCTTATAGTGTCTGGATTTCCAGGAATCCTCACATAGACTTACTAGGCAAAAATGGGGCTGGCATGGGTGTTAGCTAGGTCTCATTCCTCTATGTTATGGCGATTAGCATGGTCATGTGAGTAACATCTCACACTGGGAACAGGTGTATCTCTGAGTCTTCTGCTTGATCTTGATGGTCTTTTCTTCCTATTTGTTTGCCATGTCCAGGCTCAAAATGAGGGCTTTCGCCATGGCTTCTCTACCTTGTTTTGAGAGGAGAGAGGAAAGAGAGGGGACCTAGGGAAGAGCAGGATAGCAGAGGGTGGGGTAAGTGAAAGGACTGGAGGGAGGAGAACAGTGGCCTTGGTACACTGTATAAGAGAAGAATCAAGTTCCAATTGAAGTAATTCTGAATTTCTTAACTGAAAATTCATGGAAGAAGGAAAACAAAAGTAAACAAGACTGAAGACAAGGAAAACGTTATTTGAGAGATACAGTTCTCATTCTGTTTGGGTGCAGGGTGAACATCACCCAGGAGTTCACTACAAGTCCATAACTAGGGCCTGTCTTGATCTAGGAAATCAGCAGGTTTGCACTCCTCAATATGTGTGTTTATGTATATATATAAACACACACACACACATACATATATAACACAAAACACACTCATGTCATTATCTTGTGTTATTTTTCAGTGGTTGGCATAGTGAAATTACAGAGGTAACTGCTCATTAAATTCTAAAAATATTCTTGTTTCCCTTAAGAAAACCTAATGTTTCAATTAATATTCAAACAAAAGGGACACAAAGGGAAGCTAGAGTCTAAATCATCCTTTTTTTTTTTTTTTTTTTTTTTGTATAGCCTTAAGAAGAAGCTTCCTGGCTTTGGGCTTTGTTTTGAACTTTATTATATTTACTGGACCAACCAACATGTGCAAAGATGAAGATGGGTAGAGAGAAGACTGTGATTTATGATTGGAGTATTTGTAATTATATTTTCTTATACCCGTTGCTACGCATTGCTAAACGAAGTGCTCAAAATAAAAGGAATGCACAAGTTAAAAAAAAGGCTGGAAAACAATTTTCCAAGCAAATGTTTCCAAGAAGCAAGCTGGAGTAGCCATTCGAATATTGAATACGATTGACTTTCAATCAAAAGTTATGAAAAAAGATAAGGAAGGACACTTCTTACTCATCAAAAGAAAAATCTACCAAGATGAACACTCAATCCTGAACATCCATGCTCCAAATGCAAGGGCATTCACATTCATAAAAGAAACTTACTAAACCTCAAAGCACAAACTGCACCTCACACAATAATAGTGAGACTTAAACATCCCACTCTCATCAATGGACTGATCATGGAAACAAACTAAACAGAGACACATTAAAAGTAACAGAAGTGCCAGCTGGTGGTGGCACACGCCTTTAATCCCAGCACTTGGGAGTCAGAGGCAGGCGAATTTCTGAGTTCGAAGCCAGCCTGGTCTACTGAGTGAGTTCCAGGACAGCCAGGGCTATACAGAGAAACCCTGTCTAGAAAAAACAAAAAAAGTAAAGGAAATGATGAACTAAATGAATTTAAAAGTTATCTACAGAACATTTCATCCTAAAACAAAAGCATATACCGTCTTCTCAGCACCTTATGGTACCGTCTCCAAAACTGACCATATAATTGGTCACAAAACAGGCCTCAATATTTCAAGAGCTCTGAACTAATTCCATGCATCTTATCAGATCACCAAGGACTAAGACTGGTCTTCCATAGCAACAGAACAGGAAGCCCACATAAACTTGAAAGCTGAACCACATCTGACTCAATGATAACTTGGTCAAGGAAGAAAGGAATTAAAGACTTTAGAGAACTTAATGAAAATAAAGACAAAACACACCCAAACTTATGGGACACAATGAAAGCAGTGCTAAGAGGAACACTCATAGCTCTGAGGGCCTCCAAAAAAAAAAAACAAAAAACAAAAAAAAAAACAAAAAAACAAAACCAAAAACAAAACAAAAACAAAACCAAAAAAAACCCCAAAAAACAAAAAACAAAAAAAACCCCAAAAAAACAGAGAAGGCATACACTAGCAGCTAAACAGCACACATAGAAGCTCTGGAACAAAGAGAAGCAAATACACCAAAAAGGAGTAGATGGCAAGAAATAATCAAACTCAGGGCTGAAATCAACCAAGCAGAAACCAAGAGAACTATACAAAGAATCAACAAAACCAGGAGCTGTTTCTTTGACAAAAATCAACAAGATAGATGAACTCTTAGCCAGAGCAACCAGATGGCACAGAGACAATATCCAAATTAACAAATTCAGAAATGAAAATGGATACATAACAGCATATACTGAAGAAATTAAAACAAAAAATCAGATCCTATTGCAAAAGCCAGTAGTCAACAAAACTGGAAATGAAATGGATGATTTTCTAGACAGATACCAAGTATCTAAGTTAAATCAGGATCAGATAAATCATCTAAACAGTCTTATAACCCCAATGGAAATAGAAGCAGTCAGAGAAATGGCTCAGCAGTTAAGAGCACTGACTGCTCTCCTAGTGGTTTTGAGTTCAATTCCCAGCAACCACTCACAACCATCTGGAATGGGATCTGATGCCCTCTTCTGGTGTGTTTGAAGTGAAAAATGGTGTACTCATAGAAATAAATAAATGAATCTAAAAAAATAAAAAGTAAAAGTAAAGAAAAGTCTCCCAACCCCCCCCCCCAAAAAAAAAACCCAAAACAAACAACAACAACAACAAAGACACAAAGCCCAGGACCAGATGGTTTTAGTGCAGAATTCTATCAGACCTTCAAAGGAGCCCTAATACCAATATTCTTCAAAGTATTCCACAAAATGGAAACAGAGGGAACACTACCCAATTCATTCTATGACACCACAGTTACGCTGAGAATTTCCCCTTGGGGATGGAATGGTTTCTGTCTAATCAGGAACTTTTTACAATTTCCTTTCATAGATGACTTCATAACAGATTTTTTTTTTTTTTTACTTCTGTCATCCTTAATGTTCCAAACAGATGTCAAAAACTGGGAAAAAAAAAAAAAAAGACACTACTGATCTCTCCTCCAAATACAGTGGCCCAATGCCTACAGATGTCTTTGAGAATTCAGTTGATCAAAATGGTTTTTATGTCTCTACAGCCGCTCATATTTCCTTGTAATTTCCGGATAACAACTGAAGCCCACACACAAAACAATGGTGAAGAACAATTTATTGTCTGCTTGGTGCCAAGCACCATGCACACCTAAAAAACCAACTCCTTATGTGCCCCGTAATACAATTCCATGAATCACTACCATGTGGCCGGTAATTCAATTAAATTCAAGTTAAATAAAATATTGAAAATAAACTATATTCAAAATGTTGCAGGAAGTGAGGGTAGATATGGCCACAAATGTGAAAACAAGGAGTGGTAAATGGGAGGTGAAAGGAAAAAGAAAGGAAAGGAAAGGAACATGGCTGCTCATAGACATGGTGGAGGAGAAAGTTTATTGCAGACACACAGGAGAGCAGAGTTAGAGTCAGGGACACCTTAGAGTCTCCGGGGTCAACTGGAACCAGAGCCATAGGAAGAGAGGATGGAGAGGAGAGCAAGAGTAAGAGATGAGGTGGAAAATGAGAGATGAAAAAGATATTCTAACAATTATGGATGGGTTACATGAAGAAGGGGAGCAGGGCGAGGTGCAGCCCAACCCCTGGGATCCAGGGTGTTTTAACAGCCATACACTGTAACAGGCAGAGCCAAGGGGATTTGGGGAGACACTGACTTCTTGGCCTGTTTTGATTTGTTAAATAGGCACCCAAGCCATTTGTGCAGGGGTTTGAGACTTACCAACAGTGAGAAAGCAGAAGACTAAATGAGTTAATTATGACATCCAAATTTATTTTCAAAAGTTGAAATACGCTTTTTGGTTGAAAATTATCCAAGTATTAGACATATATATGAAAACACACCAGGTATTGCTCATACTTTTTCTATTCCAATGTGCACAGTAAAAGTGGAATAGCAACATTCTTAGTAGAGGCAGACAATTTGTCGAGAGGTTAACTGTTGGTTGAATTTGGGAACCTACAGATATTTCATTTCTAATAGTTAATTAATTCATTGCCTTCTGTAGATTCTTGATTGCCTTGGATTGTGAACCCCCTAACTTTTCAAGTTTGGACTTTTATTGATCATCTAACACTGATAGCATTAGTATTCACAGATAATAGAAGATACTTTCAAAGAAAGCTATCTCCATCATTCCTCCTCCTCCCTCAGGTTGCTGTGATTACAGCATTTTCAAAGTTGGTCAGTGCAATCAATTCTTACTAAAGTAACTCTTTATAATTTCCCAAGAAAGCCACGGAAATAGTTGGGCATTCGTTCAATTCTCATTCTCTCTCTCTCTCTCTCTCTCTCTCTCTCTCTCTCTCTCTCTCTCTCTCTCTCTCTCTCATTAATCAGCCAGGGCTCAGCCTGGAAGAATTTACATGCTTCTCTTCAGGCCCTGGACAGGCCACCGCGGGGTCCAGAAGCCGCTGAAACCGGGAGGTGTTCTCACCGCCGCCTGCCTCCAGCTGCAGTCCGACCCAGCCCTCGGCAGGACCCACACCAGCCCCGCTCCTCACCTCTGTGGGAAGTGACCACATCCTCACCATGTCGCCTCGTCAGAGCTCGCCTGAGCTTCCCGCACAGCATCCAGCAGAACTGTGAGAGCAAACGGGACAAATCACCTCAGCAAGCTCAAGTGCAGGGAACCTGCGGAATGGATTCAGGAAGAACCCGCCTCCTCGGATGACTGGCAGCCCAATCTGGACGCCGTGATTGGCCAGTGAGTCTTGAGTGACAGGAGCAACTTCCTCAGGGTAAGAGTAGAAATAACTCTGCACGTAAGTGAGCAGAAATTAACTGGTTCCCGGAACAGGTTTCCAGTCTAGATGCACACATATTCTACATTCGCAGAGATACGTATTTTGATAGCAATTGCTCCTGTTTTCCGATAGCCTCCACGCCAGCCTCTCGGAGCAGCCACCACGTGACTCACCTGCTCAGAGCTGCCAGCTCCTCCCCTTTGTGGGCGGTGACCTTGTTCTGGGAGGTCAGGACTTCCATTCTTGCCTGTGCTTCCTCTGCTCTCTGTAGGCATTTCCTCTTATTGCTACTGGAATCAAGCATATCACTAAAGATGCTGTGCAGTGGACAATCTGTCTCACATGTGCAAAATGCCCAGAATACGCACAATTAAAGAGAGTTTAAGAAACAAGAGTTTGTATTGTAGCTTCATGTTGGGTTCAGGTCAATTGCAGATACTTTTCACCTGAAGCTCTATTGTTGTGCTATTGTCTACTATACTATTGTCTATAAAGAATCTAGAAAGTATTTATGAATACCTGAAATCTTAAAACTGACCTCACAATCCATACTGGAGGTAAACCTTAAGACTGTAAAAAATGTGGGAGAGCCTGCACTACAATATCCCTCATCGAAGAAAAAAGAAGGCATAAGCAACTGCAAACCTTGACAAATTCCTTATATTACTATCCAAGTTATTTACTCTTCTGAGATTTAAGAAAACAAAATATCTTTCAAAATATAAAAATGACACAGAAACTTTGACCAATATTCTGTCCTTGTGAAAATTCAGGATTGTCACACCAGGCAATCATATGCATGGTAGAAATTTTTTATTTGCCTTTGTAAAAAAAATTCACTAAGGAATTATTGGAAAATAATCCATGTGTTCAGTAATGTTTCAGTCTAATTGAAGTCAAAAGGAATTGAAGATTCAAGTTATTATATCAAGTGTCTTTGCAGCCCACGCTGTAAAAATGTTTCTAATGTCACATTTATCAATAGGCAGTTTCCTGCTAGCCAGGATTATAGAGAGGGCACTTGGGAACTTGGTCAAGTTTGTCTGATTGTATTGTAGAAATGACTTCTTTAAATATGTGTAGACATTTAGTGTCACAGAGAAGATTCAGAATAAAATTACAGACCACTTTACATATGGAGATTTAATAGTTTTCATTATACTTCATTCTATGCTTATATATAACTGTGTTCAAGTTGATGGATTGATTACTGACTTTCTTTTCTATGGGATAAAATGTCTTATATTCTGCCGGGCAGTCGTGGCTCATGTCTTTATTCCCAGCACTTGGGAGACAAAGGCAGTGCATTTCTGACTTTGAGGCCAGCCTGGTCTACACAGTGAGTTGCTGGACATCCCAGGCTACACAGAAAAACCCTGTCTTAAAAACCAAAAACCAAAACAAAAGTCTCATATTAATAATCCTTTGTTTGAAGTTCATTATGTGATGAATTGGTATAATACAATCTTCCTAAAAAAATCAATTAATTTTATGGGGGACCCGTCCAGCAGGTCCAGTTATTCCCGGGTCCCGAAGAGGCACTTCCTGAGGGTAAAAAATGGGGGGAAGAGAGAAAGGAAGCCAAGCATGCTAACAAAGACAAGTCAGTCTGGGTTATGTCAAGGCTTCGTTTAATGTTGGGGAGGTAAGTGGGTTTTAAGGTTTACAGAGAGGGAAATAACCTTCACACCAGACAAAGGAGGGAAGGGCAGAGACACCCCTAGGGGTTGAAGCAGGAAGCAAAGAGTTCATCTGGTCATCTGGAGAGGACACCCGGAGTTCACGCCGGCAGGTACATTCCCTGGATAGGGCAGGAACATCTTGTGGTATTCTCGGGAATCTTCTCGCACTGATAGCTCAAGGGGAAGGCTCTAGTTAATTGTTCTCATATTTTAGCAGCCACCACCTTAGGGCCATGAGTAAGCAAGCGTAAGTCCCAATAGCTCAGGATGGCTTCCCACATATGGGGTTATAATTTTCTCACAATCAGTGGTAGAATTAAATTCAAGCGCCAGAATTCAGAGATATATAAGTGTTTCAGAATCAAATTGGTTTTCTGCAGTCAGCTTTATGTACTTTTCTTTCATTTTGTTTAATATGTGCTTGGATCCCTGGTCTCTCTAATACCTTTAAAACGAAGGTTTGTTGGATATTGTCAAAGTCTTTCTCACCATCTACTGAGATAATCATGTGATTTTTATTGTTTAGTTCATTTATATGGTAGATTATCTTGGTGGATTTTTTTGTTTTTGTTTTGTTTTTTCGAGACAAGGTTTCTCTGTATAGCCCTGTCTGTCCTGGAACTTACTCTGTAGACCAGGCTGGCCTCAAACTCAGAAATCTGCCTGCCTCTGGCTCCCTAGTGCTGGGATTAAAGGCATGCAGCACCACTGCCCGCACCTTGGTGGTTTTTTACATATTGAAATATCATTCAATGGCTGGAGAGATGGCTCAGGAGAGATTAGCACCGGCTCCTCTTCTGGAGGTCCTGAGTTCAAATCCCAGCAACCACATGGTAGCTCACAACCAGTAATGGGATTCTGGTGTGTCTGAAGACAGCTACATATTTTATTTATGTACTCATATACATAAATAAAATCTTTTTTAAAAAAGAGAAAAAAAGACCCTCTAGAATGAAACGTATTAATCATGATGCATGTTTGTGGTGTATTCCCAAATTTGCTTTATGAATTTTTTGAGTATTTTTATCTCAATATTAATGAGATAAATCAGTCTGAAGTTCTCTTTCCTTGATGAATAATTGTGTGGTCATTGGATGGTGGGAACAAAACTTGTCAGGGAAATATTTATTGTTTCAAATATTGTTATTCTGATACAAATTTAGTGTATCAGACACAAAAATGTCATATAATTCTGAACACACTATAGACAACAATTATGGCTCTGGAATCAATGACTGAGAGATGAAATAAATCATTATTAAAACCAACTCTTTAAATCTAAATCAAATCTATACAACATATGTATGTGCATTTCATTATCAAGTAATTTAATAAAAGCAAACCAGTATTAAAAGAGGAAACAAAATGCAACATATATCTACAAATGAAAACAAAACATGATGACTCTTAAAGAACATGATCCTCATATTATTAGATGGAAATAACACCCTATGCCAGGGAGCTGACCCTGTGCCACAGCTCTCCAGACCACAGTCCTACCCAGAAATCACTTGTCCCCCAGGAGTGCTGACACACCTAGGCTCACAAGCTCCCAGGCCCACAGGAGAGACAATCTCCAGTCAGAGACATCCAGACCAGCTAACACCAGACATAAGCAGATGGCCAGAGGCAAACCGAAGAACATAACCAACAGAAAACAAGGCTAATTGCCATCATCAGAACCCCATTCTCCACCACATCAAGGCCTGGATACCCCAGTACACCTGAATAGCAATATTCTGATAAAAACTCACATCTCATGATAATGATAGGGGACATAGAATGACATAAATAACACCCTTAAAGAAATACAGGCGAACACAGTTAAAAACATAGAATATCTTAAACAGGAAACATGAATCCCTTAAAGAAATACAGGAAAAGAAAACCAAAGAAGTAAAAGAATTGAAGTAAACCATCCAGGATCTAAAAACCACACAAAAAAAATTCCTTCTTCTTAGCACCTCATTATACATTCTCCAAAAATTTACCACATAAAGACTCACAAAACAATTCTCAACTGATACAAGAATATAAAATAATACCACGTACTCTATAATGTCACCACAGACTAAGACTGGTCTTCATTAACAATGAAGACAGCAGTAAACCGACAGACACACGTAAGCTGAACTCCAAGAAGACAGGGGCAGGGAGAAGGGCTATGGGAAGTGGTGATGAAGGGGGACAGGGAATAATAATATATAATAAAGTAATCTTTAAAAAAAGATAAAAGAAAAAAGAAGAAGAGAAGCATCAGACTTAAGATGTAGGAACAGATAAAAGGAACAGAGAGGAACAGCCCCACATATAATACACACCCCCTACACATACTCACAAACACACAAATAAATAAAATGAATACGTTGATCAAAATAGTTCAATAAGACTTTGACTATTTGGACTAGATATACTTCTGCCATAACTCAGAAGAAATTTAATGACTTCTGTAATAGCATCACCAATAACTGGAAGGCCAGTTAACAGCCAAGGTGTACACTGAGTAAACAAGAGAGGTGTGTAATGCATTAGAAGTGGTAGGAGCATCTACATTTAGGGTAGCATATCATGAAATTAAAGTTTCCACTGTGAAGAATTTAAACTTATATTTGTATAGCTAGTAATAAATATAAACACATAGTTGTATCCTTTCTTGAAATTTTGAGATAAATATAATGTTCATTGATAGATATTTTTAAGTCCTCCAGGAATATGAAAATAATCCTCAAAGTCCCTATCTCCAGGTCAATTGTATAGAAACATCAGCAATAGTAACATTCCTTAATACAAAATGAGTAAATTGGGAATAATGTATCATGACTATTAACAAGGACACTTCGCCACTGAACTAGACTGCACTGTGATTGGAAAAATACATGTATTTTCACATTTCTCATGTTGTCTCTTTTTGGATAAAAAGAATGGCAAACTTGAGGAAAGCCTTTCAGGGTTTAAAGGGGTAAATCTGCAGTGGGAGTGAGTGCATAAGGGGGAATCGTGTGGGATACCGAGTGGTATTCTTGTAGCTTAAAAACCCTGGGATATCATGTGGGAACATGGTATATGTTAACAGTATGTGGGTCTGTTTATAGGTGCCAAAGCTTAGCTTAGAGAGGTTCTGAGAGAAAAAAGTAGTATCTGGAGGTAGTGATAAGAAAAATAGTGGATCCAAGCTAATGACCTGTGTCCTGCTTGATAGAGCTTTTCCAGTCTGCTTCTCTGTTCTGTTTTCTCTCTGGAGTTTTACCTGTCTATATTGTGCTTACTTCTATTCTAAGAGGTCTCTCTGTCCATGTCCTGCTTTCCTGTTTGCCACCCTTCTCTCTCTCTCTCTCTCTCTCTCTCCTCTCTCTCTCTCTCTCTCTCTCTCTCTCTCTCTCTCTCTCTCTCTCTGTGTGTGTGTGTGTGTGTGTGTGTGTTTTCATTCCACAAGCCTTTCCCTCTATTCATCCTCAAATGTTTCTGGATTCATCCTCTCAAGAAGAATAAAGATACAGTGTTTAATTTTACCTATCAATCCAGTCATTTACTCCATGTTTTCTTTTTGATTTGCTTATGATTCATCATCCTATGACCCCAATGCTTCGATTCTTAGGAGATAGGAGGCATACATGTTTTCTTAAAATTCCAAAATAACTCAAAGATGTATTTGCTTTTGTCAAGCACCAAAGATAGTCTACTTGGGCAGGACTCTGTCCTGAAATTACTTTTTCACCAGGTTGTAGGGTAACCTTTTTCTGTCCTAGACTGATCGCGAACTCAGGAATCAAACAAATAAACAATTAAACAAACACCTTCAATCATTGTCAATCACCACTCCCTAAAAATCTTTATCTCCTTTAGTAATTTTCTATCAAGTTGGTTAACAGTGCAGCTGCTTTTGTTCCTTTAGATTATAGAAGACCCTCATATAATTCAAATTGAATCTTTTTTGACTATTTGAGAAATTATAAAATTTCAAACTCATGTATTTAGAATTCTTTCCCTTAAGTATATTTCTAAAGGTACCAGTGTTTACCATTTTGTTGAGACACAACTCCAACCTTATCTCCTGGACTCCAGCCATTTCTATTTATATTTAAGTCATTAATCTTAACAGGAGGACATGACTCAGAGGAATGTGAAAATTGTACAGTATTATGCAAGCAAGCCTGTGGCCCACAGCAACCCTGAACATTCTAGGAAGTTCACACCAGGGCTCTGTCCTAGGGCTAGGAAACATGTCACTCTGACCCAGTAAGGTCAAGTCAGGCTTGGCACAGAGGAAATGTTTGCCACCTCCTCACCTCCTTCAGTTGCAGATTACCATACATTCTCATGGCCATCTGTCTATCTGTCCTCTGCCCCCCTACACCTGATCCTGAACCCTCCCATTGTCCTCCTGGTGTCTCCTCTCCCACATAGTTCCTTCTCTCCACCTGCCAATTGTGACTAGAGGTGGTCTCTTCAATTTCATATTCCCACTGTTTCAGCTAATGTTACCCATTCTGAGACCCTAGAGTGTAGCCCATGACAGGTCTCTACAACTTTCTGAAAGTCACCCTTCTACCACCCAGCAGCTGCATATTGCCTTTCACACTGTTGGCCCCTGGGCTTTTCTCCTGTCTCTCCCATACCTGATCATGCTTCCTTTCTCCCTTCCTCTATTCTGTCCCACAGTGCTCCCTCCTTCTCCCTCCCATGTCAATTTCATTCTTCTAAGTGTGATTGAAGCCTCCCGACTTGGGACTTCCTTCTTTGTTTAACTTCTTGGGTTCTGTGGGGTATATTGTGGGTATTTTGTAATTTTTGGCCAATATACTTTTCAGTTACTACATACTTTGTATGCCTTTTGGTCTGGGGTACCTCACTCAGGATAATATTTTCAACTTCCACCCATTTGCCTGCAAAATTGATGATGTCTTTATTTTGGAAGCTGTGTAGCATTCCGTGGCGAAATCATGTTCTTCTGATAAGGTACAATCCTTTAGTTCCAGTTTCTAGCTATTATGAATAAGGCTGCTGTTGTGATCATAAAAAGAGAATGAAGTGTCAGGGAGGTGTGGGGGTAGGGGTGCCTCATTGGGCCCATGCCTAGGAAGGCATTCCTTCCCGTGTGGTAACACACACACACACACACACACACACACACACACACACACAAATACATGATGATGTCATAGTACAGAAGAGTTTATTCAGGGCATGTGGAGGAGAGTTTCAAGAGTGGCAGGGGCAGAGAAACATAGAAAGAGGGGAGAGGAGATAATTAGAGGCCAGCCATGACCATGTAGAGAGTGGGGGTGAGGCAAGGTGGGAGGGAAGAGCTCAAGAGGGCAAGAGAGAACAAGAGAACAAGAAGATAAGAGAGAGGAGGGGCAAGAAGCCCCTTTTATAGTGGGCCAGACCTACCTGGATGTTGCCAGGTAACTGTGGGGTGGAGCATAGGCAGAATCCTAATAGCTGCTATGAACATAGTGCAACGCATGTCCTTGTGGTATTGTGCAGCATCTTTTGGGTATAGGTCCAGGAGTAGTGCAGTTAGGTCTTCAGCTAGAACTAATTCCAACTTTCTGATTAACTTGCAGATTGTGTTCCAGTGTTTTTACCAGTTTGCAAACTCAACAGATATGACCCCTTGCTCCACATTCGCAACATGTACTGTCCCTTGAGTTTTTTATTTTTGACATTCTGATGGGAGTAAGATGGGATCTCAGAGTCATTTTGATTTGCATTTCCCTGGCTATTGATAATGGTGCACATTTCTTCAAGGGCTTCTTGGCCATTCAAGATTACTTTATTGAGAATTCTCTATTTATCTTTGAACATCAGTTTTTAATTGGGCTATTCAGTTTTTTTTAGTCTAAATTCTTGTGTTCCTTATATATTATGGAGATTAGCTCTCTATCACATGTAGGGTTAGTTAAGATAATTTTCCCAATTTGTATGCTGTGGTTTTGAACTATTAACAATTTAATGAGATCTCATCTGGTTTACAATAAGTGTAAATGTGGCCTCATTGAATGAGTTTTGTTGTAATTATCTCTTCTTTGAAAGTCTGCTGGAATTCTTCACTAAAACAATCTGGCACTGGGCTTTGGTTTTGTTGTTGTTTGGTTGGTTTTTATGTTTTTCTTTTTCTTTTTTGTGGAAGAGACTTTTATGAGAGTTTTTCCAGCTTTAGGTATTATACGGCTTTTTACATAGTTTAACAGATCTTGATTTATTTTTGTTAAGTTGTGTTTGTCTAGAAAAAGTATTGATTTCCTAAAGATTTTCTATTTGTGTAGTACAGTCTTTTGAAGTAAGACCTAATGATTCTTTAAGTTTCCTCAGTGTCAGTTGTAATGTCTCTCTTTTCATTACTGATTTTGTTAAATTGAATGCTGTCTCTCTGTCTCCTGGTTAGTTTGGCCAATGGTTTGTCTATCGTGATGATTTTTTTTAAAACACCAGCTCTTGGTTTCATTGGTTCTTTGTATGTTTTCTTTGTTCTATTTGACAGATTTCAGCACTAATTTTGACTATTTCCTTCCTTCTACTTCTTTTTTGCTACATTGTTTCTTTTTTCAAGTCTACTTTTAAATTGTTGATATGAGAACTTTCTGATTTCTTCCAGTACTCAGTGCTATGAACTTTCCTCTTAGCATTTCTTTCATTGCATGCTATAAATGTATGTTGTGCCTTCTTTTTCATTGAATTCTTGAAAGTCTTTAATTTCATTCTTTTTTTTCTTCCCTGACTCAGAGATTATTGAGTTTAGTGTTTATCTGGATGACTGGAGTACTTGCAGTGCAAGCTTTACCAATGTTTCTCTTACAAATGTGGGTGCCTTTGTGTTTGGGGCATAGATGTTCAGAATTGAGACATCATCTTGGTAAATTTTTGTTTTGATGAGCATAAAGTGTTGTCCCTTGTATCTTTTGCTTCCTTGGATGCAGTTCTTCTTGTGTTGGAGTTTTTCTTCCAGTATTGTCTGTATGACTGGGTTTGTGTAAAGATATGGTTTCATTTTGTTTTTGTCTTGAAATATCTTGTTTTCTTCTTCTACACTGATTGAGAGATTTACGAAGTATAGCATTCGTTCCTCTTTAAACTCCTCTATCTCTTTGATTGAATTTCTTTATGGGATTTATTAATTTCTTCTCTCAAGGCCTCTATGATTTTTATTTGTTTGGACTTAAGGTCTCTTTCCTGTGTTTTGGTTGTGTTAAAATATTGAGGGCTTGCTACCTTGGGGGAGCTGTGCTTTGCAGTTGTCATACTGCCCTGAGTCTTGTTGATTGTGTTCTTTTGAGGCCCTACAGCCACCTGGGTGGTTTTGGTCATGGATAGCGTTGCTGCAGCAGGTATGGAGGGGAGTGAACCTCAATGATCCTGGTGTGGCTGGTCTCTGATGGATATCTTTGGAGTGTATGCTTTAGACCTGTATAGTTCATTAGCCTCTTAATTTGAAATAGTGATTATGTAGGAGTGAGTTACCATGTACTGAACATTGGACTATCAAAGATCTAAAGCTGTGCATCAGGCAGTTTCAGATTTACTAACTCCAGAATCTCTCTGATACAACTAGAAGAGCAAAGACTTAACAACATGGGCAGCTATGGACCAAATAGGCATGGTGGCAGGAGGGCATAAAAGCACTCTGCACTATAACAATAAAGTTAAAATATAAATAAAATAGTCCTTTGGGTGTCGAAAGATAACATTACAAGAGAATAGTACTCAGCTGATAAAAAATAAAAATATGGTTTCTTCAGTAAAGAAATCAAGGTAAAAAAATCAGAGTGATAATCCATACCCCAAAAGGCAAATATTCCATATATTCATGTAAATGTGGCTGTTAGCTTTTGATAAGCACATTACAATTCATAAAAACAAAATGAGTAGGCATAAAGTAGGAGACTGTTGAGAATACACTGCTTTTACACTCCATTTTAAATTATGTTAATAGACTTGTCTAAATTCATAGTTATTAGGTTCTTTTAGATATCACCCCTCCACTGAATGTATGGCTGGTGAATATCTTTTCCTAATCAATCGGCTGCTGTTTCTGCCTATTGATTTTGTCCTTTGCTTCAGAGAGTCTTGGAGTCTCACAAAGTCACATTTAGCTTAGCGCCTGAGCTATTGAGTCCTCTTCAGGATGTTGTCTCCTGTACCAAAGCACTCAAGGTAGTCCCTACTTCCTCTTCAATTAGACTTAGTGTATAAGGTTTTATGTTGAGTTCGTTGATCCACTTGGGCGTCAGTATTGTGCATGGTTATAGATATCAATCAATTTGATTTCTCCTTCATGCAGACATCCAATTAGACCAGCACTATTTGTTGAAGATGCTGCGAATTTTTTCAATGTTTTTTCAATAATTAATATCTCTTATGTAAAACTTATCTGCTCCACAATTTAAAAGTAATTTTGTCTAAGACATAGCTACTTAACAGTCTCAAAATGTTGACCTCTTAAATGCCCGTGGTCTCTGAAAATGTCTTCCTAGAGTGTGCAGAAAACTATGTCCACATTTGCAAGTTTATTACATATGGTAAAGATCTGAAAAACAAATTTAGTCTAAGACTTGTAACACAATATTTATACTTAAATGTGGGAAAACTCATCTTATTAAGGTCAAAGTTCACTAAAGACTAGAAAGCCTTTTGAGGCTCACCCATAATGGGAAACAGCCTTCATTTGTGTGGTTGCTCCATTTCTGACTTTGTGTAGGGATTTTACAGACTCTACATAGGCCTCTACCTTAGAGATGTTACAGTGACTTAATTGAAATATAGGATTAACTAATTTCATCCTGATATAAACCAATATTCATAGCTTTTCAGATTCCTAAAATGCTTGCACATGCTAATGAGGCATTTTGGTACTCTAGGCCTTGAGTTTTGACCATTCTGGAAGTTCCTATTCCCAGTATTCCAAATTATGTAAGTCTGGAGTCACCATAAGTAAAGTGGATCTGACTCCCTGAAGCTGGTCCTGTATTGATCATTCATTGTCCAAATGCACAGGGCTTGTGAAACACAAGTTTGCTGTCCTGCTCCCATTGCCTACAAGAACCAATATCAGCTGATGATCCTTGAGTACAGGGAGACTCACAGTGAAATATGTATATACACTGGTTATCTGCATTTGTTACAACTAAATATATATTTGATTCATACCTTGTTTAAAATGTGTGCAGTTACATTTTTTTATTTTTTTTTCACTTCATCTCATCTAGCACATTATATCTGGAGCACAGTACCACCTCACTCCACTTTTCTACATCCCTCCTGTCCTATCATCACACGCAGACACTCTACCATTTCCCTTGAAATCAGAACAGGCCACGTGGGAATATCAAACGAACAAGGTATACCATATTTTAATAAAAATAGGCACAAATCTTCATATCAAAGTTAGCAAAGCATTTATTTAGGAGGAAAAGAATCTCAAGTGCAGGAAAAAGAATCAGACATATTCCTCCACTGTAATCTCATGACTATATTTCATGTCTTAGAAGGTCTGATCTGACTCCGGAATTCTTTCCAAGGTTTTCTATCTCCAGAGAAGTTCCCCCCACCCCCCCCACCCCCGGTACATAATAATCAAAACACCAAATTCAGTAAACAAAGAAAGAATATTAAAAGCAGTAAGTAAAAAAGGGCAAGTAACTTATGAAGGCAGACCTATTAGAATCACACCAGACTTTTCACCAGAGATGATGAAAGCTAGAAGATCCTGGACAGACCTCATACAGACCCTAAAAGAACACAAATACCAGCCCAGGCTACTATATCCAGCAAACTCTCAATCATCATAGACAGATAAAGCAAGATATTCCATGATAAAACCAAATTTACATAATATCTGTTCACAAATCCAGCCCTACAAAGGATAATTGATGGGAAATGCCAACATAAGGAGAGAAACCACACCATAGAAAAAGCAAGAAAGTAATCTTCCAACAAACCCAAAAGAAGATACCGACACAAACATAAAAATAAGATCAAAAATAACAGGAAGCAACAATCACTATTCCTTAATATCTCTTTACAATGGACTCAACTCCCCAATAAAAAGACATAGAATAACGAAATATTTCTCATGTAAGGCTTCAATTTTATCAGGAGATGTTTATAATTCCCCTTTTAATTAATTTAGTAATGTTTTTCATGTCTACCATTTTATCTGCATTATTTTTCATAATATTCAATTTTAATGTCTTTCTATATACTTCCTCTATTTTATCAGAAATGTTTTCAATGTAAATCTTTGATTTTATCACAAATGTTTCTAATTCTACTTTCAATTAATTTAGAGTTTTTATATCTACCATTTTAAACATAAAATTTTCCACGAAATAGTCAATTTTAATGTGTTTGTTTATATATTTCTTGAATTTTACCAGAAATATTTTCCACATAAATCTTCAATTTTATCTGAAAATGTTTATAATTCCACCTTCAATCAACTCAGAATTATCTTTATGTCTATCATTTTATCTATATAATTTCCATGAAAATGTTTAATTTTTTTTTTTTCCTAGACAGGGTTTCTCTGTATAGCCCTGACTATCCTGGAACTCACTCTGTAGACCAGGCTGGCCTCGAACTCAGAAATACACCTGCCTCTGCCTCCCAAGTGCTGGGATTAAAGGCATGCGCTACCACCATCTGGCAATAATCTTTAATTTTAACATGTTTTCTACATATTTCTTCAATCTTATCAGAAATATTTTCCATGTAAATCTTCAAGTTTATCAGAAAATGTTTATAATTCCACTTTCAATCAATTTAGGAATAGTTTTATGCCTACTATTATTATATCTATATAAAATTTTTCATGATAATCTTAAATTCTAAGATATTTTTCTACATTTTTATCAGAAGTATTTTCCACGTAAATCTTCAATTCTATCATAAAATGTTTCTATTCCATATTTCAATTAATTTAGCAGTGTTTTACATGTCTACCACTTTACTCTAATTTTCCATGAAAATTGCCAATAACGTGTTTTTCTCTGTATCTCTATTTTATCTGAAATATTTTCAATGTAAATCTTTAATCTTTTCATAAAGTGTTTTTACTCCCCTTTTCAATAAAAAGATATGTGTATATATATATATATATATATACACAAACATACATTTTTAGTTATATATATATATATATATATATATATATATATATACACACACACACATATATGCTTTGCCACATTGGATACATTCCTTGGGCTTCTCTCCAGTATGTATTTTTTTATTGATTTGAAATTAACGGTGACATGCAAAGGCTTTTAAATTCCTGATTAAATTCCTAGAGTTTCTCTCCAGTATGTGTTATGACTTTGAAGATGAAAAAATTGTGCAAAGGTGCCACGGACAGACCCAGTTGGGTCTCGTCCTGTGGGAGAAGCAGGGTCCTGGTGCTCAGGCAGGTAAGGAGTCAGCTGAATGACAGATAGACACAACACACCAAAAAGCAGTTTGAATCTGCTGCAATTTTACTTCTGTAAACATCTCAGATATATACACATGATTTTAGGAACTACTTTTTGATTTCATGCCAGGTTACATCAGGTGATATCAGATGGGGGGGTACATATTACAATTTAAATTGAAACTAAAAAGCACAGATCAGCAAATATTTGGGGGGAACCTTTTGGTACCCAGACAGTGGTTAATCAACCCAGACTTGAGGTTACCTATTCTTAGAATTCTGCCAAGCTATAGTCTGAGCAAATTTGCTGTAGCTAGTAAATTTTATTAATATTTTATGGCTAGTCAGGCCAGTTTGGAATTGTTATCCTGAGCCTTTGTGAAATTTCCCTATTTACTAAAAAAGCCCACCAACACCCTCTAAATAATGCTTCTTACTATATCCTATAATTATTTGAATTTCCAAACTATTCTCCTTAATAGACAAAATCCTGGTCTTTCCCTACCAGCTGTTGAACTTTTATCCTTTCACTATCCACTATATCTGGGTTTCTCACAAACAACTCTTCCTATTATAACTAATTTATTCATCTCAAAATATCTCATTTTCCTTCTACTTAACTCTAGATAAAGCTTGGAAAAATGGGGGATCTTATGCTGAACAGTTCATGAATCTTCTTTGACCCAAGTCTGGTATTACCTGGTGCTGGTCATCAGGTTCATTGGCAACAGTCTTTGTAGGTCCTGGAGTGATCACACTATCAGGAATGTTTCCTGGAACATCCCTTAGGCCCTTGATCTATCAAGATCTGGCCAGGTTGCATTATGTTAACTATTATCATAAAAATCAAGAAAGACAAGGCACAGAACCCAAATCCACAGAATCTTATCTATGCACTGGAATAGCTTGTAGAAGCAGGATGCCAAGGACCTCCAGGAGGCTCAGTTCCAAGGAACACACACCTCAGATCTGAAAGCACGACTTTTGTCACGTCACACAGACTCCACTGGAGTTGGTGTGGCACAAAGGCTTCGCCACATTACATCCACAGTGTTTCTCCCCACAATGTATTCTTTTAAGCTTTGAAGATTACTATGGTATACAAAGGCTTTGCCACATAGGTCACATTCATAGGGTTTTTCTCCAGTATGTGTTTTCTTATGCCTTTGAAGACTTAATGTGACATGCAAAAGCTTTGCCACATTGAAAACATTCATGGCGTTTTCTCTCCAGTATGCTTTCTTTCATGCATTTGAAGATTGCTATGATATGCAAAAGCTTTACTACATTGATCACATTCATAGGGTCTCTCCAGTATGTCTTCTTTTATGGATTTGAAGATTACTGTGACGTGCAAAGACTTTACCACACTGATCACATTCATAGGGTTTCTCTCCAGTATGTGTTCTCTTATGCATTTGAAGACCACTCTGACATACAAAGGCTTTACCACATTGGGTACATTCATAGGGTTTCTCTCCAGTATGTGTTCTTTTATGGATTTGAAGATCACTGTGACATGCAAAGGCTTTGCCACATTGGGTACATTCATAGGGTTTCTCTCCAGTATGTGTCCTTTTATGCTTTTGAAGATTACTGTGACATGCAAAGGCTTTGCCACAGTGGTTACATTCATAGGGTTTCTCTCCAGTATGTATTCTTTTATGAATTTGAAGTTTGTTGTGACGTGTAAAGGCTTTGCCACATTGGTTACATTTATAGGGTTTCTCTCCAGTATGCTGCCTTTTATGGATTTGAAGATTAATAAATTGTGTAAAGGCTTTGTCACATTGGTTACATTCATAGGGTTTCTGTCCAGTATGCTGTCTTTTATGAATTTGCAGGTGGCTGTGACGTGCAAAGGCTTTGCCACATTGGTTACATTCATAGGGTTTCTCCCCACTATGTGTCCTTTTATGCATTTGAAGACCACTGTTACATGTAAAGACTTTGCCACATTGGTCACATTCATAGAGGTTTTCATTAGTATGTATTCTTTTATGCCTTTGAAGATTACTGTCATATCCAAAGGCTTTGCCACATTGGTCACATTTGTAGGGTTTCTCTCCAGTATGTGTTCTTTTATGGATTTGAAGTTTGCTGTGACATGGAAAGACTTTGCCACATTGGTTACATCCATAGTGTTTTTCTCCAGTAGGTATTTTATTATGCTCTTGAGGATTACTGTGACGAGTAAAGGCTTTACCACATTGGTTATCATCATAGACTTTTTCTCCAGAATGTGTTTTTGTATGTATTTGAAGACCAGTATTAGACACAAAGGATCCAGTATACATGTTTTTATGTATCTGACGGTAAATATTTTTTGCAAAGGCTCCATCATTTTGAATACATTCATAGGATTTCTCTTCAGTGTTAGTTGGTTCATGTTTTTGAAGATGCCTGTGATATAAATAGGTTTTAACAAATTTGATATATACAGAGAGTTTCTCTACAGAAGTAATTCATTTAAACCTGTATATGTTGATTTGCATGTTTACAATGTTTACCCCATTCATTATACTAAGGAATTATTTATCTGTATGTATTAGTTTAACTATCTTTTCTAATTATAGAGAGGAATCAGATATAATAATGTTCTATCACTTTGTTTATATCCATTGTGGTTTGCTTCATTATGGGTATTATTTACATATTTAAGATACCTGTGATGGTAAGAAAATTTATTACATGGCTCAAAATTATAGTATCCTTTTCTGTATGAGGTTTTTAACATATTTGACAAAATGTGCAAGCATTCACAGCTTTATCACAATGACTGTACTCATAAATTCTTCAATAATGTGAGCCACACAACATTTGGGAAGTTATACAGGAGAAACAGAAAATTTCTACCTTACTAACACTCATAGCGATTTTCTGGAGTCTGAGGTTGTTGATGTATTCTCAAGGAAGTTCTGAAATCACTTAACTGTAAACTTTTATAACTTTTAACAAATTTATTCTAAGCGGGGAAAACTACAAATCCTCTAAATGTCCTGTGAGAGAGGTGTAGGTTTTATGTTAACATATCTTAGGTAGAGTATTGTAACATTTATATTCAATGGATTGTTGATAGACAGACAGACAGACAGACAGACAGACAGATAAATAGATAGAGACACATAGACATAGAGATAGATAGACAGACAGAGATATATCTGTTCCATATAATACACCCAGGGAATGAAGAATAAAACACTGATCCTTGTCTTCATCCAGTTTTACTTTTTATTCCTCACAGACATGTGGCATTTAGATAAAGTATTCTCTACAACAAACTTTCTATCTTCCATGAACTTCCACTCTCAATAATCTTAACAACTTTGCCACAAGGATGTGAGTAATATCAGTATGCTGTGGACTGTTTGCATATTAGACAGTTTTGAATATTAACTGAGTACATATTAAATGTGCATACTTTTTGCCCTATCTGGTAGTATGATATTAAACAGACTAGCATTTCTTCAGTGTACCTTGAATGGGGCTGTGTTTGAAATGGTACTATCTGTTAAGGCATTGTTTCCATGTTTTCTGTCTTAAAGGAAAGCCTAGCAAACACAAATCGAAATTCTGAAACTGAGTTATCCTTTGTGAGAATTCAGTACTCAGTATCCATAAACCTGTGTTTCTTTACACTCTTGATTTTATCTAAAACTTCAAGAACAAATTTAGATTCAATGTAAGGCATATTAGGATCACCATTCACAAGAAAATTACCTTCTATGTCTTCCAGAATTTTCACAATCTTCTTCAATATTGTTATCTTCCCATTTATAGCCTAAAAGAAAGTACCAGAAAATATATGATATATTACTGAAATTTGGGCACAATTTAAGGAACAATCTTCAGTGATCCTAAAAACAGGCCTGATTTATTCACCTCATTCTTCCTCCTTCTCAAACAAAACTGTAGATGTGCATCAATAACAACAGAAGCAAACAACACACAGACGAACAACCGCCACTTCAAAAATAAAGTTTCCTCCTATTGTAAAAAGAGAAACAGCATCTACAGTCTTACCTATTGCAGTGAGGTTCCTATAGGTCTCCAGCATCACATCTTTGTAGAGAATCTTCTGGGAAGGATCCAGCAAAGTCCATTCTTCCCGAGTAAAGTTCACTACTACATCATCATATGTCACTGCATTCTAAAACATATACAAAAGTAGCATGATAATGAAATATTAGACATGTACATTTCTTTGATAATATTTCAAAATAAGTTTGGTACTTCACCTACTTGTTTCCTGACACAAAAGTTATAATGAAATCATGATCACCAAGTAACTTTTGAAGTAAACTGAATGAGGTTCTCATCTGTAATTTCTTTACCCTTTTAGTTGGATAAACCCTTGAAGGAGAAAAGCCAATTGATAGACATAAAGAGACAAGCAGAAAGATCAATAGTAGTAAGTTCAAAGAGATATTTTATGAATAATTGCTGACTAGAAAAGCAATGAGCAAGATGTTTAGTTTGGCGAATGCATTTAATCTCAGCACTCAGGATACAGAGGCACAAATATCTCATTGTTTTTGATGACAGCTTGGTTTAGGCACTGACTTCTAGAAGAGCCAGAGTTGTATACTACGAAAAGGTATCCCTTGGGGGAAAAATCATAGACTCAAACTATAAGAAAGGAACAAATCAGAATATTACTTAATTCTCAAAATGAATTATACATTCTCTCCAGGTTTATATTAATCTTCCAGAACCTGAGGTGCCCAAGTTTTAATTGTAACATTAAACTATATCTTTTGTTTGTTTGTTTGTTTGTTTGCTTCCAGACAGGGTTTCTCTGTATAGCCCCGGCTGTCCTGGAACTCAATCTGTAGACCAGGCTGGCCTTGAACTCAGATATCCGCCTGCCCGTAACTCCCAAGTGCTGGGATTACAGGCATGTGCCTCTAGTGACCAGCAAACTATATCTTATTAAAAGGGAAAACATGTTTACATGGACAGATGGAAATGTTAGCGACCTAAATATTGATAATAAATAAATGACATAAAACTGAAAAACTGGATCACCAGTGAAGAACAGTTGCTGTCCCTGAAAAGAAGTGTCCCCAGTGGCCAGTACTTACATAGAGGCACATAAATAAGCATAAGTATAATTTCATGAGTTCTGAGGTCATCTTCTGACTACTGAAAGGACCAGATACACAGGAGATGCATATATACGCATACAGGAAAAATACTCTTTTTTTTTACAACCAAAATTCAAAGCTAACACAACAGGCAGGAAGAATGCCATGCCCCTACCATTCAATGATTAAGGAGGTTTAGGAAGTACTAATGTCATTAATACATGCCAAATAGGAAAACAGAATTAGAATGATATTTTCCACGAAATTTAACAAATTCTAGATGTGGGTAAAGCTCAGCATAACAGCACATGCTTTGACATGTAGAAAAATCCACCTTCCAGGCCCAGCCACCAATAGTGTAAGAACAAACAAGCAAAAATGCAGGCATGTTGCTCCACATTTAATATAAGGCCAGATCCAGGTTGCTCTCTTAGTCTTAGGCCTAATTTGTTTCATCATTGCCTTCTACGATAAACACAAAATCCAAAAATGCAAGTATTACTGGATTTTTGACTGGGAAGTGGTCAGATTAACTTAGAGGATGAAAATAGAAGAAAACTGCTCAGTTATTGTTCCCTTACAGCTTGATAAATAAATATCATAGTCAAGTTTTCATTATTTAGAAGATAGTTTTGTTACTAAGAGGACATGTGACATTTGGCATACCAATGAGTAACAAGCACTCCATTAGAGGAGAAACTCTAAGGGGAGGCTCAGAGGACTCAATGTGGTAGCCATAGGCAAATGTGCAATAGAGGGACTTAGGAACCTGAAGAGACCACCTCCAGTACACAGACAAGGCTCCATTGGAGGCCCTCACAGTCAAAAATTTCCACTCAAAATTGTTCCTTTCTTAAAATAATGTGGGGAGAAAAATGGAGCAGAGCATGAACAAATGGCTGAACACTGACCAGCCCAACTTGGATCCATCCACAGTGTGGTCACCAAGCCCTAACATTATTACTGATGCTGTCATTCCTGCAGACAGGAGCGTAGCACAGGTCTTCTGTGAGAGGCTCTACCATTAGCTGAATTAGACAGATGCAGATACTGACAGCCAAGCACTGGTTAGGTAGGATTAACATAGTAAAAATGTCCATGTTACCAAAAGCAATCTACAGGTTCAACATCCATCAACATTCTAAAATAATTTTTTATAAAATTTGAAAGGGTAATTTTCAACTTTAAAGGGAAAACAACCAAAGATAGTGAAAACAATCTTAGAAAATAAAAGAACTTTGATAGGAATCACCATCCCTCAACTCAAGCTGCAGTATAAAGCAACACTGATGAAAACTGCATGATATTGATACAAAAATAGATATGTGGACCAATGGAATCGACTCAAAGACCCAGAAATAAACACACCCATCTATATAGAGTTGATTTTTGATTAAGAAAGAAAGGCAAACAATGGAAAAAGAGAACATCTTCAACAAATGGTTCTGATCTAACTGGAAACCTGCATGCAGAAAAATGAAAATGGATTCATATTTATCACCCTGCACAGAATTCAAATCCAAGTGGATCAAGGTCCTCAACACAAAACTGGATACAATGAATCTCATAGAAGTGAAAGTGGGAGAAAGACCTGAACTATTTGAAGAGGAGACACGTTCCTGAGCATAACACCAATGACGCTGGCTCTAATATCAACAAATAAAAAACTGAACCTCATTAAACTTCAAAGCTTCTGAAAGGCAAAAGAAACTGTCAATAGGACAGTAAGGTAGCCTACAGATTGGGAAAGATCTTCAGCAACCCTAAATCTTACAGAGGATTAGTTTATAAAATTTATAAAAATCTTGAGAAGTTAAACACCAACAACCCAAAGAACCCAATTGAAAAATGGGGTACAAAGCTAAACAGAGGAATCTCAAATGGCTGAGATGAAGCTGAAAAATTGCTCAAAGTCCTTAGTCATCAGGAAAATGCAAATTAAACCAACTCTTATACCCATCACAATGACTAAGATCAAAACTTCAAGTTGTAGCACAAGCTGGCAAGGATGTGGAAGAAGGGGAGCAGTCCTCCATTGTTGATGGGAGTGCAAACTTGTAAAAGTTCTATGGAAATGTTCAGGGCATTTTTTTTTTCAGAAATCTGGGAATAGTTCTACCTCAGGAGCCACCTATATCCCCAGCCCCTGATCATACATCCAAAAGATGCTCCAATACTCCACAAAGACATTTGCTGAACTATGTTCATGACAGCTTTATTTGTAATAGCCAGAACTTGGAACAACTCACATGTTCCTCAAAGTGTAGATGAAGAAAATGGGGTACACCTAAAAATGGAATATTAATCAGCTATTAAAAATGAACACATCATTAATTTTGCAGGCAAATGGATGGATCTTGAAATTAACAACTTTTGTGTGGTAACCCAGTCACAAAAGGACATGGATGGCATAAAATCACTTATAAATGGCTATTAGCCATAAAATACAGGATATACAGGTTGTACTCTACAGACACAAAAGAGGTAAAGAAGATATAATATGTAAGTGAGGACACTCAAATCTCAGTTAGAATGCAGTGCAAAATAGTCATGACTGGCAGATAGATGAACTATGTGGGAGGTGGGACAACAGGAGGAAATTGGGATGGTTCAGGACAGGTCTGGGGAGAGAGAGGACACATAGCCAGATGGCCATGTGTCTTAGTCAGGGTTTCTATTCTTGCACAAGCATCATGAACAAGAAGCAAGTTGGGGAGGAAAGGTTTTATTCAGCTTACACTTCAACACTGTTGTTGGTCACCAAAGGAAGTCAGGACTGGAACTCAAGCAGGTCAGGAAGCAGGAGCTGATGCAGAGGTCATGGAGGGATGTTTCTTACTGGCTTGCTTCCCCTGGCTTGCTCAGCCTGCTCTCTTATAGAACCCAAGACTATCAGCCCAGGGATGGCACCACCCACAAGGGGCCCTCCCCACTTGATCACTAATTGAGAAAATGCCCCACAGCTGGATCTCATGGAGGCACTTCCCCAACTGAAGCTCCTTGCTCCATGATAACTCCAGCCTGTGTCAAGTTGGCACACAAAACCAGCCAGTACACCATGAGAATGTATGGAAATCTGCAACAGAAGGAGGTTGGGAGGTGGCAAATATCTGGAACTTCTGCAAAGGAGCATCAAGCCCGGCTTGGCACTGATGGGACTGAGTGACAGTTTTTGCACCTGGCACAGGGCCCTGGCCTGAGCTTCTTAGAGTGTTGAAGGTTGTATTGGGCAATGATAATGTTCTGGGGAGGGATGTCCCACCTGTTAATGATAATGACTCCATGATAATTAGAAAAAGGCCGAGTCCAGGAGTTAAGAGTATGGTTACATCTCAGCAAAATGGTAAATAATGGGACCTTTAGGACAACATTTAAGGGAAAGAACTCTCTATTCATGAGTTTGAAAATACAATGTTTCTCAACTATGAGGAAGCAATGATTCAATATGAATTATATGAGGGTCTTCCTGAATCTGAAGGAACAAAAGCAGTGCACTGTGTGCCTGTCCTTTAGAAAATTACCCAACCCACCTATTTTTGTTTATTTGTTTGTCTGTTTAAGCTCATAAAGGCAGATAGATTCCTGAGTTCAGGATCATCCTAGGACAGAGCAAGTTTACCCTCAGGCCTGGTGGAAACAGTAACTTCAGGGCAGGGTCCTACCCAAGAAGCCTATCATCCGGGCTTAACAAAGGCAGACAGAACTTTGAGTGTTAAGAAAAAAATGTATGCCCCCAGTCTCCTAAGAATCAAGGGCTTGGAGCCATGGAATGCTGATTCATAAGATAAAGAAAACTAAAACCTGGCGTAAATGACTACATTGAAAGGTAAAATAAAAAAAAAAAAAAAACTACCTGTACTCTGCTGGAGATGAGCTTACCAGAGATGTTTGAAACAAAACGAGAACTGCATGGAAAATGGATACACACACACACAAGCAAGAAAGCAAGACATAGAGGTCTCTTTCAATAGCAATCAAGCAGAACATAGACAAAGAAATCTACAGAGAGAAAACAGAAGAGAAAGAGAAGCAGATGGAAAATATGTGAAGCAGAGCACATATCATCAACTTGGATCCATGATTTTTCATGACTCCCAGACACCCCTTCTCTCAGAATTTCTAACATGACCCCAGTCTTTTGGTAACTATGAACACATAGGAGCAACATATGTCATAATTCCCATTTGAGAAGCCAGGCTTTTTGAGCCACACAAACACCACCCTATCTCCCACACTATTCCCACTTACACACTCATTCCCACTGCAAATTTATACCTTTAAATCATACGAAGATTTCCTCAAGTTTGCCATCTTTTGCATCCAAGAGGGAAATAAGAATATACATACATATCTACCAAAACAACATTTTGTCAAAGGTCAAACAGTCTCAAAACTATATATCAGCCTTCACTTATTAAGCCAAACTTACTGATTAAGCAAATGCTTTGCCAAAACTTTCACTAAAATCCAGACACAAAGGACTTAGTGTGCATTTCATTTAAACTCAGACAGAAAAGCTTTCCTTTATCATTATACACAATTGAATGTTGGTGAGGGCACACACACTGATTCATAAAAGATTTTGAAATGGCAAGCCCATTGAATCGTTTCTCCAGTTGTTGAGCTAATTTCAGATTGAAATAGAATGTGACATACTTGATGGCAAATTCAATGGATAAACACCAAACTCAATTATAACATTCTAAAGTCAGGTTTTCATAACTACTTAGCTGATTTAAAATTGGATGTTTCATCCCCAAGAAGCTGTTATGTAAGATGTGAGGACAAGGCTTCTGCTTTTGGAAGCCCTGTGTTCTTGTACTCAGGAGTACACCAAGGTCTCCAAATACTTGGGTGTTGGCTTAGTCTGCTTGACTCAAGATTTTACACTGGCAATAAACTGTGCAGAGGGTTTAGCACCTATGGGCTATCCAAACCAGCATCACTTGCTTCACCCACATGGCATCCAGCTGTTATTTGATGGTAGGTTTTCACAGGTAACTACCAAATCTCAGTGTCACAGAAAGCCAGAAGAAAGAGTTGGATGCCGTATTCTAAAGACAGATGCCAAGGCATATGAATGCTAGGTATTAAATTTGGGGCATCAGTAAAAGCAGGGAGCATTCTCAAATGCTCTGGCACTTTTACAGCTTAACGTATATGGAGTTCTGGAAAGGGCTTGAACTTGCACACCAGTGTGCACACTCATACTCACAGACAAAAACACACAAAAGTCATTCTCATGAATACAGAAAACCCTCAATATAAATAGTGATATAAGATTGTCAAAAAAGGATTGTCTGCTCTAGTTCTCCCATTTGCTGTCCCATACTCATAAACATGCAGCATGACTCTTAAGAGTTCTGACACTACCAAGCTCACCAGTGAGTCCCCCACACCTGCTCCAATATTTGGCCTAACTGGGATCCTGGGACCCAGAAGACGCAGTACCACCCACTCTGCCAGAGAGAGACACATCCTTCCAGACTGAAGAAACAGTGACCTGGAACAGCACGAGCACCCTAACTCCGCCAAGACCCAGAGACAGCTTGACTCCCAGGATGTCTTCCCCAGCTAGGCTCACAGATCAGGTGCTCTATGCCCCTTCCATACCCAGAGACAGACTGAAGCCAGGAGGCCCAGCATAATCAGGCTCTCAGGAGGGACAAGCTCCAGTCCGACAGCAAGGTCAGTTAACACCAGAGATAACCAGGTTGTAAGAGGCAAGCACAAGAACATAAGTCACAGAAACCAATGGCACTGGCAACATCAGAACCCAATTCTCCTACCAAAGTAAGTCCTAGATACCCTAACCCAACCGAAAAGCATGATTATTATGTAAAATCCCACCTTATGAAAGTGATAGAGGACCTTCAGGAGAGAATATGCATCTCCCCTAAAGAAATACAGGAGAATACAGGGAAGCAGTTAGAATCAGTTAAATAGGAAACACATAAATCCCTTAAAGAAATGGATAAAAACACAATCTGAAATAATAATTTGGAAACAAGAAGTCAAAATATCAGAATTGGAAGATCATACAATATACATTAATATCCCTAAAAGTTCCAAAATCAACTTATATAGATGACAAATATCTTCAGGAAAATGGTTGGATACTAGTTAACAAACAAACAAACAAATAAATAAATAAATAAATCAGTAGCCCTCTCATATACTTCCTATATCCAAATGACAAATGGACTCAAAGAAAAATTAGAGATACAAAGCAGCTTCAATTAATATAAAAATATTAGTTGTATTTTAAAACTGAAATTGAAAACCATCTATGATAAACATTTCAACTTTGTGAAAATATTGAAGAGATATAAGAAGATGGGGAAATCTCTCATGCTCATAGATTAGTATGAATAACATGAAAAAATAGCCATCTTATCAAAAGTGATCTACAAATTCAATAAAATCCCCTTCCAAATTAGAAAAGAAGAGCGTAAAGACCTTGAAAGGGCAATTTTCAACCCCCAGGACAAAAACCTAGGAGAGACAAAGATATCTGTTACAATAAAATAACTGCATTCTATTGGCATGCAAATAGACAAGTTGATCAGTGGAATAGTGGTGTAGACACAGATATAATACCTACAACATATGTAAACCTCGTCATTGATAAGGAATCTAAAAATGTATAATAAACACCAACAACAATAATCAAAGAAACAAAACAGAACAACAACAACAACAACAAAAAACCCACAGCACCTTCAACAAATAGTGCTTGTTAAACTGTAGCTCTACATGCAGAAGAGTGGAAATAGATCTATACTCTTTACCTTGAACAAAATACAAGTCCACGTGGATAAAAGACTTAGAATAAAAAAGACACACAGAACCTGATAGAAGAGAAAGGGAGAACATCCCTGAGTGCACTGTCACAGGACACAACCTTGTGGAAAGAACACTGATAGTGCAGGCAATAAGATCAATAATGAATAAATGGGACCTCATGCAACTGTGATGTTGCTGTAAAACACAAATCCAGTCAATGCGGTAAGAGACAGTCTACAAAAGGGGAAAATATTTATGCCATAGCCATATCTGATAGTTTTATAAAATGCAAAAAAAGAGATATAATATACAAAAATATATACAGACCTCAAGAATCTAGATGTTCTGAAAACACAAACAAAACAAATTAAAAAAAAAAACAGAGTTCAAATATAAACAGAGTCTTCTCAACAGAGCAATCTCCAATGGCATAAAAACAAGTGTTCAACATCCTTAGCCAATATAGAAATGCAAAGGATACCTAGCATTTTATTAAACATGTCAGAATAGTTAAGATCAGTAAGAAATGTGATTGTTCATATTACTGAGAATATAGACGACTGAGACCACACATCTACTGCTTGTAAGAGTGCAACCTAATACAGCCACTGTGTAAATCAATAATCATGTTATCAGAAAAAGGAGAATCCATCTACCTCAATACCCAGCTCTACCACACTTTGGCTTTGTTGTGGTTTTCATATTCTTAGCTCAGACATTGGCCTTATTACCAGGTGCTGCTTTGTTGGAGTAGGTGTGTCCTTGATGCATCAGGTGTGCATTGGGCTTGGGCTTTAAAACCCTCATCCTTGGGCTGGAGAGATGGCTCAGTGGTTAAGAGCACTGACCTCTTCCAAAGGTCCTGAGTTCAAATCCCAGCAACCACCCGTAATGAGATCTGATGCCCTCTTCTGGCGTGTTTGAAGATAGCTACAGTGTACTCACATATAATAAATAAATGAAAATTACAAAAAATAAACCCAAAAACAAACAAACAAACAAACAAACAAACAAAAAAACCTCATCCCAGTTGCCTGGGAGCCAGGCTTCTCCTAGCAGACTTCACACGAAGATGTACAACTCTCAGCTTCTTCTATAGCATGCCTGCTTGGATGCTGATGTTCCTGCCTTGATGATAAATCGACAGAATCTCTGAATCAGGAAGCCAGCCTCAATTAAATGTTGTCCTTATAAGAGTTGCCTTGGCCATCATGTCTCGTTACAGCTATAAAAACCTAAGACAGGAATATATAAACAGTTTCTCCATCTACAATACCACAGAAAGACTTGATCAACTATGTTCATGGGAGCTTTATTGATACTAGCTAGATACTAAAAACAAAATTTTATTTCCCACTGATGAAGAATGGATTAAAAAAAAACATGATACATTAACACAATGAACTATCATTCAGCTGCTGAAAAATGTCAACATGAAATTTACAGGCTAATTAATGTAACTAGAAAAAAATCAGCCAAATGAGGAAACCCAGACTTAGAGTGACAGAAATGGTATGAATTCCCTTATAAGAGAGCAGAATATGCAAGAAGAATGAACTGGAATTAGGGAGAATTTCCGGGTTACTATAGGAACTCAGTGCACTGAAAACCTTCAGGAAATGATGGCAGTGACCCTACTGATCACTCCTAGTAAAGGAGAGTCTGACCTGGCCATCTTTATAGCCAGGAAGGCTGCCCTGTGATGAAAGGTTTACATTTCCTTCACTTGTTGGTCAAGGATGTCTCTAATACGTCAGGCTGATTTAGGAGGAAAAATTACTCACTGAAAACTGACCTTGGGGATTCATTGTTGAAGACAACTTTGACACAGCTAAATAAAACTGAAAATTAAATGTGTGCAGGCCCAGAGCCTTCATCTCTTGGTTCTAGACTCTCTGTGGACAGAAGGTACTCATGGCCACAAAAAGAAAATCCTGGACATAATACAAGCTGTAAACCCTCCAGCTACAATCTCTATAGTCTGCAATATGTGCTGAGCAAGGTTGTGACAAACTTTTTTCAGTGGTCAACCAGTATTTGGATTAACTTGAGGAGCTGGACATCATAGGGAACCCATGCCTTATAGTGTCTGGATTTCCAGGAATCCTCACATAGACTTATTAGGCAAAAATGGGGCCGGCATGGGTGTTAGCTAGGTCTCATTCCTCTACGTTATGGCGATTATCATGGTCATCTGAGTAACATCTCACACTGGGAACAGGTGTATCTCTGATTCTTCTGCTTGATCTTGATGGTCTTTTCTTCCTATTTTTTGCCAAGTTCAGGCTCAAAATGAGGGATTTCGCCATGGCTTCTCTGTCTTGTTTTGAGAGGAGAGAGGAAAGAGAGGGGACCTAGGGAAGAGCAGGATAGCAGTGGGTGGGGTAAGTGAAAGGACTGGAAGGAGGAGAACAGTGGCCTTGGTACACTGTATAAGAGAAGAATCAAGTTCCAATTGAAGTAATTCTGAATTTCTTAACTGAAAATTCATGGAAGAAGGAAAACAACAGTAAACAAGACTGAAGACAAGGAAAGTGTTATTTAACAGATACATTTCTCATTTTGTTTGGGTGCAGGGTGAACATCACGCAGGAGTTCACAAGTCCATAACTAGGGCCTGTCTTGGTCTAGGAAATCAGCAGGTTTGCACTCCTCAATATGTGTGTTTATGTATATATATAAACACACACACACATACATATATAACACAAAACACACTCATGTCATTATCTTGTGTTATTTTTCAGTGGTTGGCATAGTGAAATTACAGAGGTAACTGCTCATTAAATTCTAAAAATATTCTTGTTTCCCTTAAGAAAACCTAATGTTTCAATTAATATTCAAACAAAAGGGACACAAAGGCAAGCTAGAATCTAATTCATCCTTTTTTTTTTTTTTTTTTTTTTTTTTTTTTTTGGTATAGCCTGAAGAAGAAGCTTCCTGGCTTTGGGCTTTGTTTTGAACTTTATTATATTTACTGGACCAACCAACATGTGCAAAGATGAAGATGGGTAGAGAGAAGACTGTGATTTATGATTGGAGTATTTGTAATTATATTTTCTTATGCCCGTTGCTACGCATTGCTAAACGAAGTGCTCAAAATAAAAGGAATGCATAAGTTAAAAAAAAGGGCTGGAAAACAATTTTCCAAGCAAATGTTTCCAAGAAGCAAGCTGGAGTAGCCAATCGAATAAAAGAATACAATTGACTTTCAATCAAAAGTTATGAAAAAAGATAAGGAAGGACACTTCTTACTCATCAAAAGAAAAATCTACCAAGATGAGCACTCAATTCTGAACATCCATGCTCCAAATGCAAGGGCATTCACATTCATAAAAGAAACTTACTAAACCTCAAAGCACAAACTGCACCTCACACAATAATAGTGAGACTTCAACATCCCACTCTCATCAATGGACTGATCATGGAAACAAACTAAATAGAGACACATTAAAAGTAACAGAAGTGCCAGCTGGTGGTGGCACACACCTTTAATCCCAGCACTTGGGAGTCAGAGGCAGGCGAATTTCTGAGTTCGAAGCCAGCCTGGTCTACTGAGTTCCAGGACAGCCAGGACTATACAGAGAAACCCTGTCTAGAAAAAACAGAAAAAGTAAAGGAAATGATGAACTAAATGAATTTAAAAGTTATCTATAGAACATTTCATCCTAAAACAAAAGCATATACCGTCTTCTCAGCACCTTATGGTACCGTCTCCAAAACTGACCATATAATTGGTCACAAAACAGGCCTCAATATTTCAAGAACTCTGAACTAATTCCATGCATCTTATCAGATCACCAAGGACTAAGACTGGTCTTCCATAGCAACAGAACAGGAAGCCCACATAAACTTGAAAGCTGAACCACATCTGACTCAAAGATAACTTGGTCAAGGAAGAAAGGAATTAAAGACTTTAGAGAATTTAATGAAAATAAAGACAAAACACACCCAAACTTATGGGACACAATGAAAGCAGTGCTAAGAGGAACACTCATAGCTCTGGGGGCCTCAAAAAAAAAAAAACAAAAAAAACAAAAAACAAAAGAAACCAAAAAAAACCCAAAAAACTGGAGAAGGCATACACTAGCAGCTAAACAGCACACATAGAAGCTCTGGAACAAAGAGAAGCAAATACACCAAAAAGGAGTAGATGGCAAGAAATAATCAAACTCAGGGCTGAAATCAACCAAGCAGAAACCAAGAGAACTATACAAAGAATCAACAAAACCAGGAGCTGTTTCTTTGAGAATATCAACAGGATAGATGAACCCTTAGCCAGAGCAACCAGAGGGCACAGAGACAATATCCAAATTAACAAATTTAGAAATGAAAATGGATACATAACAGCATATACTGAAGAAATTAAAAAAATATATATCAGATCCTATTGCAAAAGCCAGTAGTCAACAAAACTGGAAATGAAATGGATGATTTTATATACAGATACCAAGTATCTAAGTAAACTCAGGATCAGATAAATCATCTAAACAGTCTTATAACCCCAATGGAAATAGAAGCAGTCAGAGAAATGGCTCAGCAGTTAAGAGCACCGACTGCTCTCCTAGTGGTTTTGAGTTCAATTCCCAGCAACCACTCACAACCATCTGTAATGGGATCTGATGCCCTCTTCTGGTGTGTTTGAAGTGAAAAATAGTGTACTCATAGAAATAAATAAATGAATCTAAAAAAATAAAAAGTAAAAGTAAAGAAAAGTCTCCCAACCCCCCAAAAAAAACAACCCAAAACAAGCAACAACAACAACAAAGAAACAAAGCCCAGGACCAGATGGTTTTAGTGCAGAATTCTATCAGACCTTCAAAGGAGCCCTAATACCAATATTCTTCAAAGTATTCCACAAAATGGAAACAGAGGGAACACTACCCAATTCATTCTATGACACCACAGTTACGCCGAGAATTTTCCCTTGGGGATGGAATGGTTTCTGTTTAATCAGGAACTTTTCACAATTTCCTTTCATAGATGATTTCATAACAGATTTTTTTTTTTTTACTTCTGTCATCCTTAATGTTCCAAACAGATGTCAAAAACTGGAAGAAAAAAAAAAAAGATACTACTGATCTCTCCTCCAAATACAGTGGCCCAATGTCTACAGATGTCTTTGAGAATTCAGTTGATCAAAATGGTTTTTATGTCTCTACAGCCGCTCATATTTCCTTGTAATTTCCAGATAACAACTGAAGCCCACACACAAAAAAAATGGTGAAGAACAATTTATTGTCTGCTTGGTGCCAAGCACCATGCACACCTGAAAAACCAACTTTTTATGTGCCCCGGAATACATTTCCATGAATCACTACCATGTGGCCGGTAATTCAATTAAATTCAAGTTAAATAAAATATTCAAAATAAACTATATTCAAAATGTTGCAGGAAGTGAGGGTAGATATGGCCACAAATGTGAAAACAAGGAGTGGTTAATGGGAGGTGAAAGGAAAAAGAAAGGAAAGGAAAGGAACATGGCTGCTCGTAGACATGGTGGAGGAGAAAGTTTATTGCAGACACACGGGAGAGCAGAGTTAGAGACAGGGACACCTTAGAGTCTCCGGGGTCAACTGGAACCAGAGCCATAGGAAGAGAGGATGGAGAGGAGAGGAGAGCAAGACTAAGAGATGAGGTGGAAAATGAGAGATGAAAAAGATATTCTAACAATTATGGATGGGTTACATGAAGAAGGGGAGCAGGGCGAGGTGCAGCCCAACCCCTGGGATCCAGGGTGTTTTAACAGCCATACACTGTAACAGGCAGAGCCAAGGGGATTTGGGGAGACACTGACTTCTTGGCCTGTTCTGATTTGTTAAATAGGCACCCAAGCCATTTGTGCAGGGGTTTGAGACTTACCAACAGTGAGAAAGCAGAAGACTAAATGAGTTAATTATGACATCCAAATTTATTTTCAAAAGTTGAAATACGCTTTTTGGTTGAAAATTATCCAAGTATTAGACATATGTATGAAAACACACCAGGTATTGCTCATACTTTTTCTATTCCAATGTGCACAGTAAAATTGAAATAGCAACATTCTTAGTAGGCGCAGACAATTTGTCGAGAGGTTAACTGTTGGTTGAATTTGGGAACCTACAGCTATTTCATTTCTAATAGTTAATTAATTCATTGCCTTCTGTAGATTCTTGATTGCCTTGTTTTGTGAATCCCCTAACTTTTCAAGTTTGGACTTTTATTGATCATCTAACACTGATAACATTGGTATTCACAGATAATAGAAGATACTTTCAAAGAAAGCTATCTCCATCATTCCTCCTCCTCCCTCAGGTTGCTGTGATTACAGCATTTTCAAAGTTGGTCAGTGCAATCAATTCTTACTGAAGTCACTCTTTATAATTTCCCAAGAAAGCCATGGAAATAGTTGGGCATTCGTTCAACTCACTCTCTCTCTCTCTCTCTCTCTCTCTCTCTCTCTCTCATTAATCAGCCAGGGCTCTGCCTGGAAGAATTTACATGCTTCTCTTCAGGCCCTGGATAGTAAACATTCAGCCCAGACAGTGACGTCATCCAGAGGCCACCGCGGGGTCCAGAAGCCGCTGAAACCGGGAGGTGTTCTCACCGCCGCCTGCCTCCAGCTGCAGTCCGACCCAGCCCTCGGCAGGACCCACACCAGCCCCGCTCCTCACCTCTGTGGGAAGTGACCACATCCTCACCATGTCGCCTCGTCAGAGCTCGCCTGAGCTTCCCGCACAGCATCCAGCAGAACTGTGAGAGCAAACGGGACAAATCACCTCTGCAAGCTCAATTGCAGGGAACCTGTGGAACGGATTCCGGAAGAACCCGCCTCCTCGGATGACTGGCAGCCCAATCTGGACGCCGTGATTGGCCAGTGAGTCTTGAGTGACAGGAGCAACTTCCTCAGGGTAAGAGTGTAGAAGTAACTCCGCACATAAGTGAGCAGAAATTAACTGGTTCCCGGAACAGGTTTCCAGTCTAGATGCACACATATTCTACATTCGCAGAGATACGTATTTTGTTAGCAATTGCTCCTGTTTTCCGATAGCCTCCACGCCAGCCTCTCGGAGCAGCCACCACGTGACTCACCTGCTCAGAGCTGCCAGCTCCTCCCCTTTGTGGGCGGTGACCTTGTTCTGGGAGGTCAGGACTTCCATTCTTGCCTGTGCTTCCTCTGCCCTCTGTAGGCATTTCCTCTTATTGCTACTGGAATCAAGCATATCACTAAAGATGCTGTGCAGTGGACAATCTGTCTCACATGTGCAAAATGCCCAGAATACGCCCAATTAAAGAGAGTTTAAGAAACAAGAGTTTGTATTGTAGCTTCATGTTGGGTTCAGGTCAATTGCAGATACTTTTCACCTGAAGCTCTATTGTTGTGCTATTGTCTACTATACTATTGTTTATAAAGTATCTAGAAAGTATTTATGAATACCTGAAATCTTAAAACTGACCTCACAATCCATACTGGAGGTAAACCTTAAGACTGTAAAAAATGTGGGAGAGCCTGCACAACAATATCCCTCATCGAAGAAAAAAGAAGGCATAAGCAACTGCAAACCTTGACAAATTCCTTATATTACTATCCAAGTTAGTTACTCTTCTGAGATTTAAGAAAACAAAATATCTTTCAAAATATAAAAATGACACAGAAACTTTGACCAATATTCTGTCCTTCTGAAAATTCAGGATTGTCACACCAGGCAATCATATGCATGGTAGAAATTTTTTACTTGCCTTTGTGAAAAAAATTCACTAAGGAATTATTGGAAAATAATCCATGTGTTCAGTAATGTTTCAGTCTAATTGAAGTCAAAAGGAATTGAAGATTCAAGTTATTATATCAAGTGTCTTTGCAGCCCACGCTGTAAAAATGTTTCTAATGTCACATTTATCAATAGGCAGTTTCCTGCTAGCCAGGATTATAGAGAGGGCACTTGGGAACTTGGTCAAGTTTATGTTTACTATTGTTCAATGTATCAGGAGTCTGATTGTATTGTAGAAATGACTTCTTTAAATATGTGTAGACATTTAGTGTCACAGAGAAGATTCAGAATAAAATTACAGACCACTTTACATCTGGAGACTTAATAGTTTTCATTATAATTCATACTATGGCTATATATAACTGTGTTCAAGTTGATGGATTGATTACTGACTTTCTTTTCTATGGGATAAAATGTCTCATATTCTGCCGGGCAGTCGTGGCTCATGTCTTTATTCCCAGCACTTGGGAGACAAAGGCAGTGCATTTCTGACTTTGAGGCCAGCCTGGTCTACACAGTGAGTTGCTGGACATCCCAGGCTACACAGAAAAACCCTGTCTTAAAAACCAAAAACCAAAACAAAAGTCTCATATTAATAATCCTTTGTTTGAAGTTCATTATGTGATGAATTGGTATAATACAATCTTCCTAAAAAAAATCAATTAATTTTATGGGTGACCCGTCCAGCAGGTCCAGTTATTCCTGGGTCCCGAAGAGGCACTACCTGAGGGTCAAAAATGGGGGGAAGAGAGAAAGGAAGCCAAGCATGCTAACAAAGACAAGTCAGTCTGGGTTATGTCAAGGCTTCGTTTAATGTCGGGGAGGTAAGTGGGTTTTAAGGTTTACAGAGAGGGAAATAACCTTCACACCAGACAAAGGAGGGAAGGGCAGAGACACCCCTAGGGGTTGAAGCAGGAAGCAAAGAGTTCATCTGGTCATCTGGAGAGGACACCCGGAGTTCACGCCTGCAGGTACATTCCGTGGTTAGGGCAGGAACATCTTGTGGTATTCTCGGGAATCTTCTCGCACTGATAGCTCAAGGGGAAGGCTCTAGTTAATTGTTCTCATATTTTAGCAGCCACCACCTTAGGGCCATGAGTAAGCAAGCGTAAGTCCCAATAGCTCAGGATGGCTTCCCACATATGGGGTTATAATTTTCTCACAATCAGTGGTAGAATTAAATTCAAGCGCCAGAATTCAGAGATATATAAGTGTTTCAGAATCAAGTTGGTTTTCTGCAGTCAGCTTTATGTACTTTTCTTTCATTTTGTTTAATATGTGCTTGGATCCCTGGTCTCTCTAATACCTTTAAAACGAAGGTTTGTTGGATATTGTCAAAGTCTTTCTCACCATCTACTGAGATAATCATGTGATTTTTATTGTTTAGTTCATTTATATGGTAGATTATCTTGGTGGATTTTTTTGTTTTTGTTTTGTTTTTTCGAGACAAGGTTTCTCTGTATAGCCCTGTCTGTCCTGGAACTTACTCTGTAGACCAGGCTGGCCTCAAACTCAGAAATCTGCCTGCCTCTGGCTCCCTAGTGCTGGGATTAAAGGCATGCAGCACCACTGCCTGCACCTTGGTGGTTTTTTACATATTGAAATATCATTCAATGGCTCAGGGGTTACTAGCACCGGCTGCTCTTCTGGAGGTCCTGAGTTCAAATCCCAGCAACCACATGGTAGCTCACAACTAGTAATGGGATTCTGGTGTGTCTGAAGACAGCTACATATTTTATTTATGTACTCATATACATAAATAAAATCTTTTTTAAAAAAGAGAAAAGAAAGACCCTCTAGAATGAAACGTATTGATCATGATGCATGTTTGTGGTGTATTCCCAAATTCGCTTTATGAATTTTTTGAGTATTTTTACCTCAATATTAATGAGATAAATCAGTCTGAACTTCTCTTTCCTTTATGAATAATTGTGTGGTCATTGGATGGTGGGAACAAAACTTGTCAGGGAAATATTTATTGTTTCAAATATTGTTATTCTGATACAAATTTAGTGTATCAGACACAAAAATGTCATATAATTCTGAACACACTATAGACAACAATTATGGCTCTGGAATCAATGACTGATAGATGAAATAAATCATTATTAAAATCAACTCTTTAAATCTAAATCAAATCTATACAACATATGTATGTGCATTTCATTATCAAGTAATTTAATAAAAGCAAACCAGTATTAAAAGAGGAAACAAAATGCAACATATATCTACAAATGAAAACAAAACATGATGACTCTTAAAGAACATGATCCTCATATTATTAGATGAAAATAACACCCTAGGCCAGGGAGCTGACCCTGTGCCACAGCTCTCCAGACCACAATCCTACCCAGAAATCACTTGTCCCCCAGGAGTGCTGACACACCTAGGCTCACAAGCTCCCAGGCCCACAGGAGAGACAATCTCCAGTCAGAGACATCCAGACCAGCTAACACCAGACATAAGCAGATGGCCAGAGGCAAACCCAAGAACATAACCAACAGAAAACAAGGCTAATTGGCATCATCAGAACCCCATTCTTCACCACATCAAGGCCTGGATACCCCAGTACACCTGAAAAGCAATATTCTGATATAAACGCACATCTCATGATAATGATAGGGGACATAGAATGACATAAATAACACCCTTAAAGAAATACAGGCGAACACAGTTAAAAACATAGAATATCTTAAACAGGAAACATGAATCCCTTAAAGAAATACAGGAAAAGAAAACCAATGAAGTAAAAGAATTGAAGTAAACCATCCAGGATCTAAAAACCACAAAAAAATTCCTTCTTCTTAGCACCTCATTATACATTCGCCAAAAATTTACCACATAAAGACTCACAAAACAATTCTCAACTGATACAAGAATATAAAATAATATCACGTACTCTATAATGTCACCACAGACTAAGACTGGTCTTCATTAACAATGAAGACAGCAGTAAACCGACAGACACACGTAAGCTGAACTCCAAGAAGACAGGGGCAGGGAGAAGGGCTATGGGAAGTGGTGATGAAGCGGGACAGGGAATAATAATATAAAATAATCTTTAAAAAAAGATAAAAGAAAAAAGAAGAAGAGAAGCATCAGACTTAAGATGTAGGAACAGATAAAAGGAACAGAGAGGAACAGCCCCACATATAATACACACCCCCTACACATACTCACAAACACACAAATAAATAAAATGAATACGTTGATCAAAATAGTTCAATAAGACTATGACTATTTGGACTGGATATACTTCTGCCATAACTCAGAAGAAATTTAACGACTTCTGTAATAGCATCACCAATAATTGGAAGGCCAGTTAACAGCCAAGGTGCACACTGAGTAAACAAGAGAGGTGTGTAATGCATTAGAAGTGGTAGGAGCATCTACATTTAGGGTAGCATATCATGAAATTAAAGTTTCCACTGTGAAGAATTTAAACTTATATTTGTATAGCTAGTAATAAATATAAACACATAGTTGTATCCTTTCTTGAAATTTTGAGATAAATATAATGTTCATTGATAGATATTTTTAAGTCCTCCAGGAATATGAAAATAATCCTCAAAGTCCCTATCTCCAGGTCAATTGTATAGAAACATCAGCAATAGTAACATTGCTTAATATAAAATGAGTAAATTGGGAATAATGTATCATGACTATTAACAAGGACACTTCACCACTGAACTAGACTGCACTGTGATTGGAAAAATACATGTATTTTCACATTTCTCATGTTGTCTCTTTTTGGATAAAAAGAATGGCAAACTTGAGGAAAGCCTTTCAGGGTTTAAAGGGGTAAATCTGCAGTGGGAGTGAGTGCATAAGGGGGAATCGTGTGGGATACCGAGTGGTATTCTTGTAGTTTAAAAGGCCTGGGATATCATGTGGGAAACATGGTACATGTTAACAGTATGTGGGTCTGTTTATAGGTGCCAAAGCTTAGCTTAGAGAAAGGGTCTGAGAGAAAAAAGTGGTATCTGGAGGTAGTGATAAGAAAAATAGTGGATCCAAGCTGATGACCTGTGTCCTGCTTGATAGAGCTTTTCCAGTCTGCTTCTCTGTTCTGTTTTCTCTCTGGAGTTTTACCTGTCTATATTGTGCTTACTTTATTTCTAAGAGGTCTCTCTGTCCATGTCCTGCTTTCCTGTTTGCCACCCTTCTCTCTCTCTCTCTCTCTCTCTCTCTCTCTCTCTCTGTGTGTGTGTGTGTGTGTGTGTGTGTTTTCATTCCACAAGCCTTTCCCTCTATTCATCCTCAAATGTTTCTGGATTCATCCTCTCAAGAAGAATAAAGATACAGTGTTTAATTTTACCTATCAATCCAGTCATTTACTCCATGTTTTCCTTTTGATTTGCTTATGATTCATCATCCTATGACCCCAACGCTTTGATTCTTAGGAGATAGGAGGCATACATGTTTTCTTAAAATTCCAAAATAACTCAAAGATCTATTTGCTTTTGTCAAGCACCAAAGATAGTCTACTTGGGCAGGACTCTGTCCTGAAATTACTTTTTCACCAGGTTGTAGGGTAACCTTTTTCTGTCCTAGACTGATCGCGAACTCGGGAATCAAACAAATAAAGAAACAATTAAACAAACACCTTCAATCATTGTCAATCACCACTCCCTAAAAATCTTTATCTCCTTCTTTAGTAATTTTCTATCAAGTTGGTTAACAGTGCAGCTGCTTTTGTTCCTTTAGATTATAGAAGACCCTCATATAATTCAAATTGAATCTTTTTTGACTATTTGAGAAATTATAAAATTTCAAACTCATGTATTTAGAATTCTTTCCCTTAAATATATTTCTAAAGGTACCAGTGTTTATCATTTTGTTGAGACACAACTACAACCTTATCTCCTGGACTCCAGCCATTTCTATTTATATTTAAGTCATTAATCTTAACAGGAGGACATGACTCAGAGGAATGTGAAAATTGTGTTGTATTATGCAACACAGTATTATGCAAGCAAGCCTGTGGGCCACAGCAACCCTGAACATTCTAGGAAGTTCACACCGGGGCTCTGTCCTAGGGCTAGGAAACATGTCACTCTGTCCCAGTAAGGTCAAGCCAGGCTTGGCTCAGAGGAAATGTTTGCCACCTCCTCACCTCCTTCAGTTGTAGATTACCATACATTCTCATGACCATCTGACTATCTGTCCTCTGCCCCCCTACACCTGATCCTGAACCCTCCCATTGTCCTCCTGGTGTCTCCTCTCCCACATAGTTCCTTCTCTCCACCTGCCGATTGTGACTAGAGGTGGTCTCTTCAATTTCATATTCTCACTGTTTCAGCTAATGGTACCCATTCTGAGACCCTAGAGTGTAGCCCATGATAGGTCTCTACAACTTTCTGAAAGTCACCCTTCTACCACCCAGCAGCTGCATATTGCCTTTCAAACTGTTGGCCCCTGGGCTTTTCTCCTGTCTCTCCCATACCTGATCATGCTTCCTTTCTCCCTTCCTCTATTCTGTCCCACAGCGCTCCCTCCTTCTCCCTCCCATGTCAATTTCATTTCATTCTTCTAAGTGTGATTGAAGCCTCCCGACTTGGGACTTCCTTGGAACTTTGTTTAACTTTCTTGGGTTCTGTGGGGTATATTGAGGGTATTTTGTAATTTTTGGCCAATATACTTTTCAGTTACTACATACTTTGTATGTCTTTTGGTCTGGGGTACCTCACTCAGGATAATATTTTCAACTTCCACCCATTTGCCTGCAAAATTGATGATGTCTTTATTTTGGAAGCTGTGTAGCATTCTGTGGCGAAATCATGTTCTTCAGATAAGGTACAATCCTTTAGTTCCAGTTTCTAGCTATTATGAATAAGGTTGCTGTTGTGATCATAAAAAGAGAATGAAGTGTCAGGGAGGTGTGGGGGTAGGGGTGCCTCATTGGGCCCATGCCTAGGAAGGCATTCCTTCCCATGTGGTAACACACACACACACACACACATACACACATACACAAATGCATGATGATGTCATAGTACAGAAGAGTTTATTCAGGGCATGTGGAGGAGAGTTTCAAGAGTAGCAGGGGCAGAGAAACGTACAAAGAGGGGAGAGTAGAGAATCAGAGGCCAGCCATGACCATGTAGAGAGTGGGGGTGAGGCAAGGTGGGAGGGAAGAGCCCAAGAGGGCAAGAGAGAACAAGAGAACAAGAGGATAAGAGAGAGGAGGGGCAAGAAGCCCCTTTTATAGTGGGCCAGACCTACCTGGATGTTGCCAGGTAACTGTGGGGTGGAGCATAGGCAGAATCCTAACAACTGCTATGAACATAGTGGAACACATGTCCTTGTGGTATTGTGCAGCATCTTTTGGGTATAGGTCCAGGAGCAGTGCAGTTAGGTCTTCAGCTAGAACTAATTCCAACTTTCTGATTAACTTGCAGATTGTGTTCCAGTGTTTTTACCAGTTTGCAAACTCAACAGATATGACCCCTTGCTCCACATTCACAACATGTACTGTCCCTTGAGTTTTTTATTTTTGACATTCTGATGGGAGTAAGATGGGATCTCAGAGTCATTTTGATTTGCATTTCCCTGGCTATTGATAATGGTGCACATTTCTTCAAGGGCTTCTTGGCCATTCAAGTTTACTTTATTGAGAATTCTCTATTTATCTTTGAACATCAGTTTTTAATTGGGCTATTCAGTTTTTTTTTAGTCTAAATTCTTGTGTTCCTTATATATTATGGAGATTAGCTCTCTATCACATGTAGGGTTAGTTAAGATAATTTTCCCAATTTGTATGCTGTGGTTTTGAACTATTAACAATTTAACGAGATCTCATCTGGTTTACAATAAGTGTAAATGTGGCCTCATTGAATGAGTTTTGTTGTAATTATCTCTTCTTTGAAAGTCTGCTGGAATTCTTCACTAAAACAATCTGGCACTGGGCTTTGGTTTTGTTGTGGTTTGGTTGGTTTTTATGTTTTTCTTTTTTTTTTGTGGAAGAGACTTTTATGAGAGTTTTTCCATCTTTAGGTATTATACGGCTTTTTACGTAGTTTAACAGATCTTGATTTATTTTTGTTAAGTTGTGTTTGTCTAGAAAAAGTATTGATTTCCTAAAGATTTTCTATTTGTGTAGTACAGTCTTTTGAAGTAAGACCTAATGATTCTTTAAGTTTCCTCAGTGTCAGTTGTAATGTCTCTCTTTTCATTACTGATTTTGTTAAATTGAATGCTGTCTCTCTGTCTCCTGGTTAGTTTGGCCAATGGTTTGTCTATCGTGATGATTTTTTTTAAAACACCAGCTCTTGGTTTCATTGGTTCTTTGTATGTTTTCTTTGTTCTATTTGACAGATTTCAGCACTAATTTTGACTATTTCCTTCCTTCTACTTCTTTTTTGGTACATTGCTTCTTTTTTCCTAGAGACTTCAAGTCTACTTTTAAATTGTTGATATGAGAACTTTCTGATTTCTTCCTGTACTCAGTGCTATGAACTTTCCTCTTAGCATTTCTTTCGTTGCATGCTATAAATGTGTGTATGTTGTGCCTTCTTTTTCATTGAATTCTTGAAAGTCTTTAATTTCATTCTTTTTTTTTTCTTCCCTGACTCAGAGATTATTGAGTTTAGTGTTTATCTGGATGACTGGAGTACTTGCAGTGCAAGCTTTACCAATGTTTCTCTTACAAATGTGGGTGCCTTTGTGTTTGGGGCATAGATGTTCAGAATTGAGACATCATCTTGGTAAATTTTTGTTTTGATGAGCATAAAGTGTTGTCCCTTGTATCTTTTGCTTCCTTGGATGCAGTTCTTCTTGTGTTGGAGTTTTTCTTCCAGTATTGTCTGTATGACTGGGTTTGTGTAAAGATATGGTTTCATTTTGTTTTTGTCTTGAAATATCTTGTTTTCTTCTTCTACACTGATTGAGAGATTTACGAAGTATAGCATTCATGCTTGGCACCTATGCTTTTCTAGAGGTCCCTGGATATCTGTTCAGGCCCTTCTACCTTTTACAGTCTCAGTCATGAAGTCAGCTGCAATTCTGATAATTTTGAATGTTACCTGACCTTTTCTCCTTATTGCTTTTAATATTTATTGCTGTAAATATTGTATTTTGTTTATTTTTTGGCAGGAGAATTTTTCTTTTTAATCTGGTCTAACTGGTGTTCTGTAACTTTCTTGTATGTTTACGGGCATCTCTGTCTTGAGGTTGGGAAAATTTTTTTGTATGATCTTGTAGAGAATATTTCTGGACAGATATTGAATCAGTGACTCTTCACTTTCTTCTTTTTCTATTAATGTTAGATTAGGTTTTTTCAAGGTATCCCAGAATTCCTGGATGTTTTGTGTCAGGAATTATTAGGCTTAACCTTTCCTTTGAATGATGTATGGATTTCTTCTCTTGTATCTTGTACGCCTAAGATTCTCTCTTCCATCTCCCATATTCTGTTGGTGAAGCTTGCATCTGTTTCTCCTATCCTCTTCTCTAGGTTTTCCATCTCCAGGATGTCCTTAGTTTGTGTTTCTTGCTTCTATTTCCACTTACAGGCAAAGGTGTATGCATTTTTCACTTCTTTCATTGTAATTTCCTGTATATTTTCAAGGGTCTCAATCGTTCCTCTTTAAACTCCTCTATCTCTTTGATTGAATTTCTTTATGGGATTTATTAATTTCTTCTCTCAAGGCCTCTATGATTTTTATTTGTTTGGACTTAAGGTCTCTTTCCTGTGTTTGGTTGTGTTAAAATATTGAGGGCTTGCTATCTTGGGGGAGCTGTGCTTTGCAGTTGTCACACTGCCCTGAGTCTTGTTGATTGTGTTCTTTTGAGGCCCTACAGCCACCTGGGTGGTTTTGGTCATGGATAGCGTTGCTGCAGCAGGTATGGAGGGGAGTGAGCCTCAATGATCCTGGTGTGGCTGGTCTCTGATGGATATCTTTGGAGTGTATGCTTTAGACCTGCAGATCTGTACAGTTCATCAGCCTCAGATCTGACACCGGTGGGCAGAAATGTGGCAGGAGAATGAATGTGTCCCTGGGATGGCAGGCTGCTCAGAGTAGCTTGGCTTGTCCCAGAGTGTTCAGAGAGAAGGGAAGTAGGGTGGGGGAAGGGAAGCTTACCTGTGTGATTTAGGAGTCTGACTGAGGTGGAGGGGAAGCAGTGGGTGGGGTCTCCCTGGGATGGCAGGCTGCTCAGGGCAGCTTGGATTTACCCAGAGGGCTCAGAGAGCCGGATAGATGGGTAGGGGAAGGGAAGCTTACCTACATGGTTCAGAAGTCTGATGGAGGTGGAAAGACTGCAGGGCAATGGAGTGGGCCCATTTCTTTTAGATGTATATTTGAAGTATACTAATGTTTTCTTTGATTTTACCATGGTGTATTTTTTAAATATTTTATGAGTTTCAGATGTACATTTCAATCAGGAGTGTACCCAATTACATCGGAAAAATTAATTCCGTCCTGGCACCACTTCACATAAAATAATTCTTAATTTGAAATAGTGATTATGTAGGAGTGAGTTACCATGTACTGAACATTGGACTATCAAAGATCTAAAGCTGTGCATCAGGCAGTTTCAGATTTACTAACTCCAGAATCTCTCTGATACAACTAGAAGAGCAAAGACTTAACAACATGGGCAGCTATGGACCAGATAGGCATGGTGGCAGGAGGGTATAAAAGCACTCTGCACTATAACAATAAAGTTAAAATATAAATAAAATAATCCATTGGGTGTGGAAAGGTAACATTACAAGAGAATAGTACTCAGCTGATAAAAAATAAAAATATGGTTTCTTCGGTAAAGAAATCAAGGTAAAAAAATCAGAGTGATAATCCATACCCCAAAAGGCAAATATTCCATATATTCATGTAAATGTGGCTGTTAGCATTTGATAAGCACATTACAATTTATAAAAACAAAATGAGTAGGCATAAAGTAGGAGACTGTTGAGAATACACTGCTTTTACACTCCATTTTAAATTATGTTAATAGACTTGTCTAAATTCATAGTTATTAGGTTCTTTTAGATATCACCCCTCCACTGAATGTATGGCTGGTGAATATCTTTTCCTAATCAATCGGCTGCTGTTTCTGCCTATTGATTTTGTCCTTTGCTTCAGAGAGTCTTGGAGTCTCACAAAGTCACATTTAGCTTAGCGCCTGAGCTATTGAGTCCTCTTCAGGATGTTGTCTCCTGTACCAAAGCACTCAAGGTAGTCCCTACTTCCTCTTCAATTAGACTTAGTGTATAAGGTTTTATGTTGAGTTCGTTGATCCACTTGGGCGTCAGTATTGTGCATGGTTATAGATATCAATCAATTTGATTTCTCCTTCATGCAGACATCCAATTAGACCAGCACTATTTGTTGAAGATGCTGCGAATTTTTTCAATGTTTTTTCAATAATTAATATCTCTTATGTAAAACTTATCTGCTCCACAATTTAAAAGTAATTTTGTCTAAGACATAGCTACTTAACAGTCTCAAAATGTTGACCTCTTAAATGCCCGTGGTCTCTGAAAATGTCTTCCTAGAGTGTGCAGAAAACTATGTCCACATTTGCAAGTTTATTACATATGGTAAAGATCTGAAAAACAAATTTAGTCTAAGACTTGTAACACAATATTTATACTTAAATGTGGGAAAACTCATCTTATTAAGGTCAAAGTTCACTAAAGACTAGAAAGCCTTTTGAGGCTCACCCATAATGGGAAACAGCCTTCATTTGTGTGGTTGCTCCATTTCTGACTTTGTGTAGGGATTTTACAGACTCTACATAGGCCTCTACCTTAGAGATGTTACAGTGACTTAATTGAAATATAGGATTAACTAATTTCATCCTGATATAAACCAATATTCATAGCTTTTCAGATTCCTAAAATGCTTGCACATGCTAATGAGGCATTTTGGTACTCTAGGCCTTGAGTTTTGACCATTCTGGAAGTTCCTATTCCCAGTATTCCAAATTATGTAAGTCTGGAGTCACCATAAGTAAAGTGGATCTGACTCCCTGAAGCTGGTCCTGTATTGATCATTCATTGTCCAAATGCACAGGGCTTGTGAAACACAAGTTTGCTGTCCTGCTCCCATTGCCTACAAGAACCAATATCAGCTGATGATCCTTGAGTACAGGGAGACTCACAGTGAAATATGTATATACACTGGTTATCTGCATTTGTTACAACTAAATATATATTTGATTCATACCTTGTTTAAAATGTGTGCAGTTACATTTTTTTATTTTTTTTTTCACTTCATCTCATCTAGCACATTATATCTGGAGCACAGTACCACCTCACTCCACTTTTCTACATCCCTCCTGTCCTATCATCACACGCAGACACTCTACCATTTCCCTTGAAATCAGAACAGGCCACGTGGGAATATCAAACGAACAAGGTATACCATATTTTAATAAAAATAGGCACAAATCTTCATATCAAAGTTAGCAAAGCATTTATTTAGGAGGAAAAGAATCTCAAGTGCAGGAAAAAGAATCAGACATATTCCTCCACTGTAATCTCATGACTATATTTCATGTCTTAGAAGGTCTGATCTGACTCCGGAATTCTTTCCAAGGTTTTCTATCTCCAGAGAAGTTCCCCCCACCCCCCCCACCCCCGGTACATAATAATCAAAACACCAAATTCAGTAAACAAAGAAAGAATATTAAAAGCAGTAAGTAAAAAAGGGCAAGTAACTTATGAAGGCAGACCTATTAGAATCACACCAGACTTTTCACCAGAGATGATGAAAGCTAGAAGATCCTGGACAGACCTCATACAGACCCTAAAAGAACACAAATACCAGCCCAGGCTACTATATCCAGCAAACTCTCAATCATCATAGACAGATAAAGCAAGATATTCCATGATAAAACCAAATTTACATAATATCTGTTCACAAATCCAGCCCTACAAAGGATAATTGATGGGAAATGCCAACATAAGGAGAGAAACCACACCATAGAAAAAGCAAGAAAGTAATCTTCCAACAAACCCAAAAGAAGATACCGACACAAACATAAAAATAAGATCAAAAATAACAGGAAGCAACAATCACTATTCCTTAATATCTCTTTACAATGGACTCAACTCCCCAATAAAAAGACATAGAATAACGAAATATTTCTCATGTAAGGCTTCAATTTTATCAGGAGATGTTTATAATTCCCCTTTTAATTAATTTAGTAATGTTTTTCATGTCTACCATTTTATCTGCATTATTTTTCATAATATTCAATTTTAATGTCTTTCTATATACTTCCTCTATTTTATCAGAAATGTTTTCAATGTAAATCTTTGATTTTATCACAAATGTTTCTAATTCTACTTTCAATTAATTTAGAGTTTTTATATCTACCATTTTAAACATAAAATTTTCCACGAAATAGTCAATTTTAATGTGTTTGTTTATATATTTCTTGAATTTTACCAGAAATATTTTCCACATAAATCTTCAATTTTATCTGAAAATGTTTATAATTCCACCTTCAATCAACTCAGAATTATCTTTATGTCTATCATTTTATCTATATAATTTCCATGAAAATGTTTAATTTTTTTTTTTTTCCTAGACAGGGTTTCTCTGTATAGCCCTGACTATCCTGGAACTCACTCTGTAGACCAGGCTGGCCTCGAACTCAGAAATACACCTGCCTCTGCCTCCCAAGTGCTGGGATTAAAGGCATGCGCTACCACCATCTGGCAATAATCTTTAATTTTAACATGTTTTCTACATATTTCTTCAATCTTATCAGAAATATTTTCCATGTAAATCTTCAAGTTTATCAGAAAATGTTTATAATTCCACTTTCAATCAATTTAGGAATAGTTTTATGCCTACTATTATTATATCTATATAAAATTTTTCATGATAATCTTAAATTCTAAGATATTTTTCTACATTTTTATCAGAAGTATTTTCCACGTAAATCTTCAATTCTATCATAAAATGTTTCTATTCCATATTTCAATTAATTTAGCAGTGTTTTACATGTCTACCACTTTACTCTAATTTTCCATGAAAATTGCCAATAACGTGTTTTTCTCTGTATCTCTATTTTATCTGAAATATTTTCAATGTAAATCTTTAATCTTTTCATAAAGTGTTTTTACTCCCCTTTTCAATAAAAAGATATGTGTATATATATATATATATACACAAACATACATTTTTAGTTATATATATATATATATATATATATATATATATATATACACACACACACATATATGCTTTGCCACATTGGATACATTCCTTGGGCTTCTCTCCAGTATGTATTTTTTTATTGATTTGAAATTAATGGTGACATGCAAAGGCTTTTAAATTCCTGATTAAATTCCTAGAGTTTCTCTCCAGTATGTGTTATGACTTTGAAGATGAAAAAATTGTGCAAAGGTGCCACGGACAGACCCAGTTGGGTCTCGTCCTGTGGGAGAAGCAGGGTCCTGGTGCTCAGGCAGGTAAGGAGTCAGCTGAATGACAGATAGACACAACACACCAAAAAGCAGTTTGAATCTGCTGCAATTTTACTTCTGTAAACATCTCAGATATATACACATGATTTTAGGAACTACTTTTTGATTTCATGCCAGGTTACATCAGGTGATATCAGATGGGGGGGTACATATTACAATTTAAATTGAAACTAAAAAGCACAGATCAGCAAATATTTGGGGGGAACCTTTTGGTACCCAGACAGTGGTTAATCAACCCAGACTTGAGGTTACCTATTCTTAGAATTCTGCCAAGCTATAGTCTGAGCAAATTTGCTGTAGCTAGTAAATTTTATTAATATTTTATGGCTAGTCAGGCCAGTTTGGAATTGTTATCCTGAGCCTTTGTGAAATTTCCCTATTTACTAAAAAAGCCCACCAACACCCTCTAAATAATGCTTCTTACTATATCCTATAATTATTTGAATTTCCAAACTATTCTCCTTAATAGACAAAATCCTGGTCTTTCCCTACCAGCTGTTGAACTTTTATCCTTTCACTATCCACTATATCTGGGTTTCTCACAAACAACTCTTCCTATTATAACTAATTTATTCATCTCAAAATATCTCATTTTCCTTCTACTTAACTCTAGATAAAGCTTGGAAAAATGGGGGATCTTATGCTGAACAGTTCATGAATCTTCTTTGACCCAAGTCTGGTATTACCTGGTGCTGGTCATCAGGTTCACTGGCAACAGTCTTTGTAGGTCCTGGAGTGATCACACTATCAGGAATGTTTCCTGGAACATCCCTTAGGCCCTTGATCTATCAAGATCTGGCCAGGTTGCATTATGTTAACTATTATCATAAAAATCAAGAAAGACAAGGCACAGAACCCAAATCCACAGAATCTTATCTATGCACTGGAATAGCTTGTAGAAGCAGGATGCCAAGGACCTCCAGGAGGCTCAGTTCCAAGGAACACACACCTCAGATCTGAAAGCACGACTTTTGTCACGTCACACAGACTCCACTGGAGTTGGTGTGGCACAAAGGCTTCGCCACATTACATCCACAGTGTTTCTCCCCACAATGTATTCTTTTAAGCTTTGAAGATTACTATGGTATACAAAGGCTTTGCCACATAGGTCACATTCATAGGGTTTTTCTCCAGTATGTGTTTTCTTATGCCTTTGAAGACTTAATGTGACATGCAAAAGCTTTGCCACATTGAAAACATTCATGGCGTTTTCTCTCCAGTATGCTTTCTTTCATGCATTTGAAGATTGCTATGATATGCAAAAGCTTTACTACATTGATCACATTCATAGGGTCTCTCCAGTATGTCTTCTTTTATGGATTTGAAGATTACTGTGACGTGCAAAGACTTTACCACACTGATCACATTCATAGGGTTTCTCTCCAGTATGTGTTCTCTTATGCATTTGAAGACCACTCTGACATACAAAGGCTTTACCACATTGGGTACATTCATAGGGTTTCTCTCCAGTATGTGTTCTTTTATGGATTTGAAGATCACTGTGACATGCAAAGGCTTTGCCACATTGGGTACATTCATAGGGTTTCTCTCCAGTATGTGTCCTTTTATGCTTTTGAAGATTACTGTGACATGCAAAGGCTTTGCCACAGTGGTTACATTCATAGGGTTTCTCTCCAGTATGTATTCTTTTATGAATTTGAAGTTTGTTGTGACGTGTAAAGGCTTTGCCACATTGGTTACATTTATAGGGTTTCTCTCCAGTATGCTGCCTTTTATGGATTTGAAGATTAATAAATTGTGTAAAGGCTTTGTCACATTGGTTACATTCATAGGGTTTCTGTCCAGTATGCTGTCTTTTATGAATTTGCAGGTGGCTGTGACGTGCAAAGGCTTTGCCACATTGGTTACATTCATAGGGTTTCTCCCCACTATGTGTCCTTTTATGCATTTGAAGACCACTGTTACATGTAAAGACTTTGCCACATTGGTCACATTCATAGAGGTTTTCATTAGTATGTATTCTTTTATGCCTTTGAAGATTACTGTCATATCCAAAGGCTTTGCCACATTGGTCACATTTGTAGGGTTTCTCTCCAGTATGTGTTCTTTTATGGATTTGAAGTTTGCTGTGACATGGAAAGACTTTGCCACATTGGTTACATCCATAGTGTTTTTCTCCAGTAGGTATTTTATTATGCTCTTGAGGATTACTGTGACGAGTAAAGGCTTTACCACATTGGTTATCATCATAGACTTTTTCTCCAGAATGTGTTTTTGTATGTATTTGAAGACCAGTATTAGACACAAAGGATCCAGTATACATGTTTTTATGTATCTGACGGTAAATATTTTTTGCAAAGGCTCCATCATTTTGAATACATTCATAGGATTTCTCTTCAGTGTTAGTTGGTTCATGTTTTTGAAGATGCCTGTGATATAAATAGGTTTTAACAAATTTGATATATACAGAGAGTTTCTCTACAGAAGTAATTCATTTAAACCTGTATATGTTGATTTGCATGTTTACAATGTTTACCCCATTCATTATACTAAGGAATTATTTATCTGTATGTATTAGTTTAACTATCTTTTCTAATTATAGAGAGGAATCAGATATAATAATGTTCTATCACTTTGTTTATATCCATTGTGGTTTGCTTCATTATGGGTATTATTTACATATTTAAGATACCTGTGATGGTAAGAAAATTTATTACATGGCTCAAAATTATAGTATCCTTTTCTGTATGAGGTTTTTAACATATTTGACAAAATGTGCAAGCATTCACAGCTTTATCACAATGACTGTACTCATAAATTCTTCAATAATGTGAGCCACACAACATTTGGGAAGTTATACAGGAGAAACAGAAAATTTCTACCTTACTAACACTCATAGCGATTTTCTGGAGTCTGAGGTTGTTGATGTATTCTCAAGGAAGTTCTGAAATCACTTAACTGTAAACTTTTATAACTTTTAACAAATTTATTCTAAGCGGGGAAAACTACAAATCCTCTAAATGTCCTGTGAGAGAGGTGTAGGTTTTATGTTAACATATCTTAGGTAGAGTATTGTAACATTTATATTCAATGGATTGTTGATAGACAGACAGACAGACAGACAGACAGACAGATAAATAGATAGAGACACATAGACATAGAGATAGATAGACAGACAGAGATATATCTGTTCCATATAATACACCCAGGGAATGAAGAATAAAACACTGATCCTTGTCTTCATCCAGTTTTACTTTTTATTCCTCACAGACATGTGGCATTTAGATAAAGTATTCTCTACAACAAACTTTCTATCTTCCATGAACTTCCACTCTCAATAATCTTAACAACTTTGCCACAAGGATGTGAGTAATATCAGTATGCTGTGGACTGTTTGCATATTAGACAGTTTTGAATATTAACTGAGTACATATTAAATGTGCATACTTTTTGCCCTATCTGGTAGTATGATATTAAACAGACTAGCATTTCTTCAGTGTACCTTGAATGGGGCTGTGTTTGAAATGGTACTATCTGTTAAGGCATTGTTTCCATGTTTTCTGTCTTAAAGGAAAGCCTAGCAAACACAAATCGAAATTCTGAAACTGAGTTATCCTTTGTGAGAATTCAGTACTCAGTATCCATAAACCTGTGTTTCTTTACACTCTTGATTTTATCTAAAACTTCAAGAACAAATTTAGATTCAATGTAAGGCATATTAGGATCACCATTCACAAGAAAATTACCTTCTATGTCTTCCAGAATTTTCACAATCTTCTTCAATATTGTTATCTTCCCATTTATAGCCTAAAAGAAAGTACCAGAAAATATATGATATATTACTGAAATTTGGGCACAATTTAAGGAACAATCTTCAGTGATCCTAAAAACAGGCCTGATTTATTCACCTCATTCTTCCTCCTTCTCAAACAAAACTGTAGATGTGCATCAATAACAACAGAAGCAAACAACACACAGACGAACAACCGCCACTTCAAAAATAAAGTTTCCTCCTATTGTAAAAAGAGAAACAGCATCTACAGTCTTACCTATTGCAGTGAGGTTCCTATAGGTCTCCAGCATCACATCTTTGTAGAGAATCTTCTGGGAAGGATCCAGCAAAGTCCATTCTTCCCGAGTAAAGTTCACTACTACATCATCATATGTCACTGCATTCTAAAACATATACAAAAGTAGCATGATAATGAAATATTAGACATGTACATTTCTTTGATAATATTTCAAAATAAGTTTGGTACTTCACCTACTTGTTTCCTGACACAAAAGTTATAATGAAATCATGATCACCAAGTAACTTTTGAAGTAAACTGAATGAGGTTCTCATCTGTAATTTCTTTACCCTTTTAGTTGGATAAACCCTTGAAGGAGAAAAGCCAATTGATAGACATAAAGAGACAAGCAGAAAGATCAATAGTAGTAAGTTCAAAGAGATATTTTATGAATAATTGCTGACTAGAAAAGCAATGAGCAAGATGTTTAGTTTGGCGAATGCATTTAATCTCAGCACTCAGGATACAGAGGCACAAATATCTCATTGTTTTTGATGACAGCTTGGTTTAGGCACTGACTTCTAGAAGAGCCAGAGTTGTATACTACGAAAAGGTATCCCTTGGGGGAAAAATCATAGACTCAAACTATAAGAAAGGAACAAATCAGAATATTACTTAATTCTCAAAATGAATTATACATTCTCTCCAGGTTTATATTAATCTTCCAGAACCTGAGGTGCCCAAGTTTTAATTGTAACATTAAACTATATCTTTTGTTTGTTTGTTTGTTTGTTTGCTTCCAGACAGGGTTTCTCTGTATAGCCCCGGCTGTCCTGGAACTCAATCTGTAGACCAGGCTGGCCTTGAACTCAGATATCCGCCTGCCCGTAACTCCCAAGTGCTGGGATTACAGGCATGTGCCTCTAGTGACCAGCAAACTATATCTTATTAAAAGGGAAAACATGTTTACATGGACAGATGGAAATGTTAGCGACCTAAATATTGATAATAAATAAATGACATAAAACTGAAAAACTGGATCACCAGTGAAGAACAGTTGCTGTCCCTGAAAAGAAGTGTCCCCAGTGGCCAGTACTTACATAGAGGCACATAAATAAGCATAAGTATAATTTCATGAGTTCTGAGGTCATCTTCTGACTACTGAAAGGACCAGATACACAGGAGATGCATATATACGCATACAGGAAAAATACTCTTTTTTTTTACAACCAAAATTCAAAGCTAACACAACAGGCAGGAAGAATGCCATGCCCCTACCATTCAATGATTAAGGAGGTTTAGGAAGTACTAATGTCATTAATACATGCCAAATAGGAAAACAGAATTAGAATGATATTTTCCACGAAATTTAACAAATTCTAGATGTGGGTAAAGCTCAGCATAACAGCACATGCTTTGACATGTAGAAAAATCCACCTTCCAGGCCCAGCCACCAATAGTGTAAGAACAAACAAGCAAAAATGCAGGCATGTTGCTCCACATTTAATATAAGGCCAGATCCAGGTTGCTCTCTTAGTCTTAGGCCTAATTTGTTTCATCATTGCCTTCTACGATAAACACAAAATCCAAAAATGCAAGTATTACTGGATTTTTGACTGGGAAGTGGTCAGATTAACTTAGAGGATGAAAATAGAAGAAAACTGCTCAGTTATTGTTCCCTTACAGCTTGATAAATAAATATCATAGTCAAGTTTTCATTATTTAGAAGATAGTTTTGTTACTAAGAGGACATGTGACATTTGGCATACCAATGAGTAACAAGCACTCCATTAGAGGAGAAACTCTAAGGGGAGGCTCAGAGGACTCAATGTGGTAGCCATAGGCAAATGTGCAATAGAGGGACTTAGGAACCTGAAGAGACCACCTCCAGTACACAGACAAGGCTCCATTGGAGGCCCTCACAGTCAAAAATTTCCACTCAAAATTGTTCCTTTCTTAAAATAATGTGGGGAGAAAAATGGAGCAGAGCATGAACAAATGGCTGAACACTGACCAGCCCAACTTGGATCCATCCACAGTGTGGTCACCAAGCCCTAACATTATTACTGATGCTGTCATTCCTGCAGACAGGAGCGTAGCACAGGTCTTCTGTGAGAGGCTCTACCATTAGCTGAATTAGACAGATGCAGATACTGACAGCCAAGCACTGGTTAGGTAGGATTAACATAGTAAAAATGTCCATGTTACCAAAAGCAATCTACAGGTTCAACATCCATCAACATTCTAAAATAATTTTTTATAAAATTTGAAAGGGTAATTTTCAACTTTAAAGGGAAAACAACCAAAGATAGTGAAAACAATCTTAGAAAATAAAAGAACTTTGATAGGAATCACCATCCCTCAACTCAAGCTGCAGTATAAAGCAACACTGATGAAAACTGCATGATATTGATACAAAAATAGATATGTGGACCAATGGAATCGACTCAAAGACCCAGAAATAAACACACCCATCTATATAGAGTTGATTTTTGATTAAGAAAGAAAGGCAAACAATGGAAAAAGAGAACATCTTCAACAAATGGTTCTGATCTAACTGGAAACCTGCATGCAGAAAAATGAAAATGGATTCATATTTATCACCCTGCACAGAATTCAAATCCAAGTGGATCAAGGTCCTCAACACAAAACTGGATACAATGAATCTCATAGAAGTGAAAGTGGGAGAAAGACCTGAACTATTTGAAGAGGAGACACGTTCCTGAGCATAACACCAATGACGCTGGCTCTAATATCAACAAATAAAAAACTGAACCTCATTAAACTTCAAAGCTTCTGAAAGGCAAAAGAAACTGTCAATAGGACAGTAAGGTAGCCTACAGATTGGGAAAGATCTTCAGCAACCCTAAATCTTACAGAGGATTAGTTTATAAAATTTATAAAAATCTTGAGAAGTTAAACACCAACAACCCAAAGAACCCAATTGAAAAATGGGGTACAAAGCTAAACAGAGGAATCTCAAATGGCTGAGATGAAGCTGAAAAATTGCTCAAAGTCCTTAGTCATCAGGAAAATGCAAATTAAACCAACTCTTATACCCATCACAATGACTAAGATCAAAACTTCAAGTTGTAGCACAAGCTGGCAAGGATGTGGAAGAAGGGGAGCAGTCCTCCATTGTTGATGGGAGTGCAAACTTGTAAAAGTTCTATGGAAATGTTCAGGGCATTTTTTTTTTCAGAAATCTGGGAATAGTTCTACCTCAGGAGCCACCTATATCCCCAGCCCCTGATCATACATCCAAAAGATGCTCCAATACTCCACAAAGACATTTGCTGAACTATGTTCATGACAGCTTTATTTGTAATAGCCAGAACTTGGAACAACTCACATGTTCCTCAAAGTGTAGATGAAGAAAATGGGGTACACCTAAAAATGGAATATTAATCAGCTATTAAAAATGAACACATCATTAATTTTGCAGGCAAATGGATGGATCTTGAAATTAACAACTTTTGTGTGGTAACCCAGTCACAAAAGGACATGGATGGCATAAAATCACTTATAAATGGCTATTAGCCATAAAATACAGGATATACAGGTTGTACTCTACAGACACAAAAGAGGTAAAGAAGATATAATATGTAAGTGAGGACACTCAAATCTCAGTTAGAATGCAGTGCAAAATAGTCATGACTGGCAGATAGATGAACTATGTGGGAGGTGGGACAACAGGAGGAAATTGGGATGGTTCAGGACAGGTCTGGGGAGAGAGAGGACACATAGCCAGATGGCCATGTGTCTTAGTCAGGGTTTCTATTCTTGCACAAGCATCATGAACAAGAAGCAAGTTGGGGAGGAAAGGTTTTATTCAGCTTACACTTCAACACTGTTGTTGGTCACCAAAGGAAGTCAGGACTGGAACTCAAGCAGGTCAGGAAGCAGGAGCTGATGCAGAGGTCATGGAGGGATGTTTCTTACTGGCTTGCTTCCCCTGGCTTGCTCAGCCTGCTCTCTTATAGAACCCAAGACTATCAGCCCAGGGATGGCACCACCCACAAGGGGCCCTCCCCACTTGATCACTAATTGAGAAAATGCCCCACAGCTGGATCTCATGGAGGCACTTCCCCAACTGAAGCTCCTTGCTCCATGATAACTCCAGCCTGTGTCAAGTTGGCACACAAAACCAGCCAGTACACCATGAGAATGTATGGAAATCTGCAACAGAAGGAGGTTGGGAGGTGGCAAATATCTGGAACTTCTGCAAAGGAGCATCAAGCCCGGCTTGGCACTGATGGGACTGAGTGACAGTTTTTGCACCTGGCACAGGGCCCTGGCCTGAGCTTCTTAGAGTGTTGAAGGTTGTATTGGGCAATGATAATGTTCTGGGGAGGGATGTCCCACCTGTTAATGATAATGACTCCATGATAATTAGAAAAAGGCCGAGTCCAGGAGTTAAGAGTATGGTTACATCTCAGCAAAATGGTAAATAATGGGACCTTTAGGACAACATTTAAGGGAAAGAACTCTCTATTCATGAGTTTGAAAATACAATGTTTCTCAACTATGAGGAAGCAATGATTCAATATGAATTATATGAGGGTCTTCCTGAATCTGAAGGAACAAAAGCAGTGCACTGTGTGCCTGTCCTTTAGAAAATTACCCAACCCACCTATTTTTGTTTATTTGTTTGTCTGTTTAAGCTCATAAAGGCAGATAGATTCCTGAGTTCAGGATCATCCTAGGACAGAGCAAGTTTACCCTCAGGCCTGGTGGAAACAGTAACTTCAGGGCAGGGTCCTACCCAAGAAGCCTATCATCCGGGCTTAACAAAGGCAGACAGAACTTTGAGTGTTAAGAAAAAAATGTATGCCCCCAGTCTCCTAAGAATCAAGGGCTTGGAGCCATGGAATGCTGATTCATAAGATAAAGAAAACTAAAACCTGGCGTAAATGACTACATTGAAAGGTAAAATAAAAAAAAAAAAAAAACTACCTGTACTCTGCTGGAGATGAGCTTACCAGAGATGTTTGAAACAAAACGAGAACTGCATGGAAAATGGATACACACACACACAAGCAAGAAAGCAAGACATAGAGGTCTCTTTCAATAGCAATCAAGCAGAACATAGACAAAGAAATCTACAGAGAGAAAACAGAAGAGAAAGAGAAGCAGATGGAAAATATGTGAAGCAGAGCACATATCATCAACTTGGATCCATGATTTTTCATGACTCCCAGACACCCCTTCTCTCAGAATTTCTAACATGACCCCAGTCTTTTGGTAACTATGAACACATAGGAGCAACATATGTCATAATTCCCATTTGAGAAGCCAGGCTTTTTGAGCCACACAAACACCACCCTATCTCCCACACTATTCCCACTTACACACTCATTCCCACTGCAAATTTATACCTTTAAATCATACGAAGATTTCCTCAAGTTTGCCATCTTTTGCATCCAAGAGGGAAATAAGAATATACATACATATCTACCAAAACAACATTTTGTCAAAGGTCAAACAGTCTCAAAACTATATATCAGCCTTCACTTATTAAGCCAAACTTACTGATTAAGCAAATGCTTTGCCAAAACTTTCACTAAAATCCAGACACAAAGGACTTAGTGTGCATTTCATTTAAACTCAGACAGAAAAGCTTTCCTTTATCATTATACACAATTGAATGTTGGTGAGGGCACACACACTGATTCATAAAAGATTTTGAAATGGCAAGCCCATTGAATCGTTTCTCCAGTTGTTGAGCTAATTTCAGATTGAAATAGAATGTGACATACTTGATGGCAAATTCAATGGATAAACACCAAACTCAATTATAACATTCTAAAGTCAGGTTTTCATAACTACTTAGCTGATTTAAAATTGGATGTTTCATCCCCAAGAAGCTGTTATGTAAGATGTGAGGACAAGGCTTCTGCTTTTGGAAGCCCTGTGTTCTTGTACTCAGGAGTACACCAAGGTCTCCAAATACTTGGGTGTTGGCTTAGTCTGCTTGACTCAAGATTTTACACTGGCAATAAACTGTGCAGAGGGTTTAGCACCTATGGGCTATCCAAACCAGCATCACTTGCTTCACCCACATGGCATCCAGCTGTTATTTGATGGTAGGTTTTCACAGGTAACTACCAAATCTCAGTGTCACAGAAAGCCAGAAGAAAGAGTTGGATGCCGTATTCTAAAGACAGATGCCAAGGCATATGAATGCTAGGTATTAAATTTGGGGCATCAGTAAAAGCAGGGAGCATTCTCAAATGCTCTGGCACTTTTACAGCTTAACGTATATGGAGTTCTGGAAAGGGCTTGAACTTGCACACCAGTGTGCACACTCATACTCACAGACAAAAACACACAAAAGTCATTCTCATGAATACAGAAAACCCTCAATATAAATAGTGATATAAGATTGTCAAAAAAGGATTGTCTGCTCTAGTTCTCCCATTTGCTGTCCCATACTCATAAACATGCAGCATGACTCTTAAGAGTTCTGACACTACCAAGCTCACCAGTGAGTCCCCCACACCTGCTCCAATATTTGGCCTAACTGGGATCCTGGGACCCAGAAGACACAGTACCACCCACTCTGCCAGAGAGAGACACATCCTTCCAGACTGAAGAAACAGTGACCTGGAACAGCACGAGCACCCTAACTCCGCCAAGACCCAGAGACAGCTTGACTCCCAGGATGTCTTCCCCAGCTAGGCTCACAGATCAGGTGCTCTATGCCCCTTCCATACCCAGAGACAGACTGAAGCCAGGAGGCCCAGCATAATCAGGCTCTCAGGAGGGACAAGCTCCAGTCCGACAGCAAGGTCAGTTAACACCAGAGATAACCAGGTTGTAAGAGGCAAGCACAAGAACATAAGTCACAGAAACCAATGGCACTGGCAACATCAGAACCCAATTCTCCTACCAAAGTAAGTCCTAGATACCCTAACCCAACCGAAAAGCATGATTATTATGTAAAATCCCACCTTATGAAAGTGATAGAGGACCTTCAGGAGAGAATATGCATCTCCCCTAAAGAAATACAGGAGAATACAGGGAAGCAGTTAGAATCAGTTAAATAGGAAACACATAAATCCCTTAAAGAAATGGATAAAAACACAATCTGAAATAATAATTTGGAAACAAGAAGTCAAAATATCAGAATTGGAAGATCATACAATATACATTAATATCCCTAAAAGTTCCAAAATCAACTTATATAGATGACAAATATCTTCAGGAAAATGGTTGGATACTAGTTAACAAACAAACAAACAAATAAATAAATAAATAAATCAGTAGCCCTCTCATATACTTCCTATATCCAAATGACAAATGGACTCAAAGAAAAATTAGAGATACAAAGCAGCTTCAATTAATATAAAAATATTAGTTGTATTTTAAAACTGAAATTGAAAACCATCTATGATAAACATTTCAACTTTGTGAAAATATTGAAGAGATATAAGAAGATGGGGAAATCTCTCATGCTCATAGATTAGTATGAATAACATGAAAAAATAGCCATCTTATCAAAAGTGATCTACAAATTCAATAAAATCCCCTTCCAAATTAGAAAAGAAGAGCGTAAAGACCTTGAAAGGGCAATTTTCAACCCCCAGGACAAAAACCTAGGAGAGACAAAGATATCTGTTACAATAAAATAACTGCATTCTATTGGCATGCAAATAGACAAGTTGATCAGTGGAATAGTGGTGTAGACACAGATATAATACCTACAACATATGTAAACCTCGTCATTGATAAGGAATCTAAAAATGTATAATAAACACCAACAACAATAATCAAAGAAACAAAACAGAACAACAACAACAACAACAAAAAACCCACAGCACCTTCAACAAATAGTGCTTGTTAAACTGTAGCTCTACATGCAGAAGAGTGGAAATAGATCTATACTCTTTACCTTGAACAAAATACAAGTCCACGTGGATAAAAGACTTAGAATAAAAAAGACACACAGAACCTGATAGAAGAGAAAGGGAGAACATCCCTGAGTGCACTGTCACAGGACACAACCTTGTGGAAAGAACACTGATAGTGCAGGCAATAAGATCAATAATGAATAAATGGGACCTCATGCAACTGTGATGTTGCTGTAAAACACAAATCCAGTCAATGCGGTAAGAGACAGTCTACAAAAGGGGAAAATATTTATGCCATAGCCATATCTGATAGTTTTATAAAATGCAAAAAAAGAGATATAATATACAAAAATATATACAGACCTCAAGAATCTAGATGTTCTGAAAACACAAACAAAACAAATTAAAAAAAAAAACAGAGTTCAAATATAAACAGTCTTCTCAACAGAGCAATCTCCAATGGCATAAAAACAAGTGTTCAACATCCTTAGCCAATATAGAAATGCAAAGGATACCTAGCATTTTATTAAACATGTCAGAATAGTTAAGATCAGTAAGAAATGTGATTGTTCATATTACTGAGAATATAGACGACTGAGACCACACATCTACTGCTTGTAAGAGTGCAACCTAATACAGCCACTGTGTAAATCAATAATCATGTTATCAGAAAAAGGAGAATCCATCTACCTCAATACCCAGCTCTACCACACTTTGGCTTTGTTGTGGTTTTCATATTCTTAGCTCAGACATTGGCCTTATTACCAGGTGCTGCTTTGTTGGAGTAGGTGTGTCCTTGATGCATCAGGTGTGCATTGGGCTTGGGCTTTAAAACCCTCATCCTTGGGCTGGAGAGATGGCTCAGTGGTTAAGAGCACTGACCTCTTCCAAAGGTCCTGAGTTCAAATCCCAGCAACCACCCGTAATGAGATCTGATGCCCTCTTCTGGCGTGTTTGAAGATAGCTACAGTGTACTCACATATAATAAATAAATGAAAATTACAAAAAATAAACCCAAAAACAAACAAACAAACAAACAAACAAACAAAAAAACCTCATCCCAGTTGCCTGGGAGCCAGGCTTCTCCTAGCAGACTTCACACGAAGATGTACAACTCTCAGCTTCTTCTATAGCATGCCTGCTTGGATGCTGATGTTCCTGCCTTGATGATAAATCGACAGAATCTCTGAATCAGGAAGCCAGCCTCAATTAAATGTTGTCCTTATAAGAGTTGCCTTGGCCATCATGTCTCGTTACAGCTATAAAAACCTAAGACAGGAATATATAAACAGTTTCTCCATCTACAATACCACAGAAAGACTTGATCAACTATGTTCATGGGAGCTTTATTGATACTAGCTAGATACTAAAAACAAAATTTTATTTCCCACTGATGAAGAATGGATTAAAAAAAAAAACATGATACATTAACACAATGAACTATCATTCAGCTGCTGAAAAAATGTCAACATGAAATTTACAGGCTAATTAATGTAACTAGAAAAAAATCAGCCAAATGAGGAAACCCAGACTTAGAGTGACAGAAATGGTATGAATTCCCTTATAAGAGAGCAGAATATGCAAGAAGAATGAACTGGAATTAGGGAGAATTTCCGGGTTACTATAGGAACTCAGTGCACTGAAAACCTTCAGGAAATGATGGCAGTGACCCTACTGATCACTCCTAGTAAAGGAGAGTCTGACCTGGCCATCTTTATAGCCAGGAAGGCTGCCCTGTGATGAAAGGTTTACATTTCCTTCACTTGTTGGTCAAGGATGTCTCTAATACGTCAGGCTGATTTAGGAGGAAAAATTACTCACTGAAAACTGACCTTGGGGATTCATTGTTGAAGACAACTTTGACACAGCTAAATAAAACTGAAAATTAAATGTGTGCAGGCCCAGAGCCTTCATCTCTTGGTTCTAGACTCTCTGTGGACAGAAGGTACTCATGGCCACAAAAAGAAAATCCTGGACATAATACAAGCTGTAAACCCTCCAGCTACAATCTCTATAGTCTGCAATATGTGCTGAGCAAGGTTGTGACAAACTTTTTTCAGTGGTCAACCAGTATTTGGATTAACTTGAGGAGCTGGACATCATAGGGAACCCATGCCTTATAGTGTCTGGATTTCCAGGAATCCTCACATAGACTTATTAGGCAAAAATGGGGCCGGCATGGGTGTTAGCTAGGTCTCATTCCTCTACGTTATGGCGATTAGCATGGTCATCTGAGTAACATCTCACACTGGGAACAGGTGTATCTCTGATTCTTCTGCTTGATCTTGATGGTCTTTTCTTCCTATTTTTTGCCAAGTTCAGGCTCAAAATGAGGGATTTCGCCATGGCTTCTCTGTCTTGTTTTGAGAGGAGAGAGGAAAGAGAGGGGACCTAGGGAAGAGCAGGATAGCAGTGGGTGGGGTAAGTGAAAGGACTGGAAGGAGGAGAACAGTGGCCTTGGTACACTGTATAAGAGAAGAATCAAGTTCCAATTGAAGTAATTCTGAATTTCTTAACTGAAAATTCATGGAAGAAGGAAAACAACAGTAAACAAGACTGAAGACAAGGAAAGTGTTATTTAACAGATACATTTCTCATTTTGTTTGGGTGCAGGGTGAACATCACGCAGGAGTTCACAAGTCCATAACTAGGGCCTGTCTTGGTCTAGGAAATCAGCAGGTTTGCACTCCTCAATATGTGTGTTTATGTATATATATAAACACACACACACATACATATATAACACAAAACACACTCATGTCATTATCTTGTGTTATTTTTCAGTGGTTGGCATAGTGAAATTACAGAGGTAACTGCTCATTAAATTCTAAAAATATTCTTGTTTCCCTTAAGAAAACCTAATGTTTCAATTAATATTCAAACAAAAGGGACACAAAGGCAAGCTAGAATCTAATTCATCCTTTTTTTTTTTTTTTTTTTTTTTTTTTTGGTATAGCCTGAAGAAGAAGCTTCCTGGCTTTGGGCTTTGTTTTGAACTTTATTATATTTACTGGACCAACCAACATGTGCAAAGATGAAGATGGGTAGAGAGAAGACTGTGATTTATGATTGGAGTATTTGTAATTATATTTTCTTATGCCCGTTGCTACGCATTGCTAAACGAAGTGCTCAAAATAAAAGGAATGCATAAGTTAAAAAAAAGGGCTGGAAAACAATTTTCCAAGCAAATGTTTCCAAGAAGCAAGCTGGAGTAGCCATTCGAATATTGAATACGATTGACTTTCAATCAAAAGTTATGAAAAAAGATAAGGAAGGACACTTCTTACTCATCAAAAGAAAAATCTACCAAGATGAGCACTCAATCCTGAACATCCATGCTCCAAATGCAAGGGCATTCACATTCATAAAAGAAACTTACTAAACCTCAAAGCACAAACTGCACCTCACACAATAATAGTGAGACTTCAACATCCCACTCTCATCAATGGACTGATCATGGAAACAAACTAAATAGAGACACATTAAAAGTAACAGAAGTGCCAGCTGGTGGTAGCACACACCTTTAATCCCAGCACTTGGGAGTCAGAGGCAGGCGAATTTCTGAGTTCGAAGCCAGCCTGGTCTACTGAGTTCCAGGACAGCCAGGACTATACAGAGAAACCCTGTCTAGAAAAAACAGAAAAAGTAAAGGAAATGATGAACTAAATGAATTTAAAAGTTATCTACAGAACATTTCATCCTAAAACAAAAGCATATACCGTCTTCTCAGCACCTTATGGTACCGTCTCCAAAACTGACCATATAATTGGTCACAAAACAGGCCTCAATATTTCAAGAACTCTGAACTAATTCCATGCATCTTATCAGATCACCAAGGACTAAGACTGGTCTTCCATAGCAACAGAACGGAAGCCCACATAAACTTGAAAGCTGAACCACATCTGACTCAATGATAACTTGGTCAAGGAAGAAAGAAAGGAATTAAAGACTTTAGAGAATTTAATGAAAATAAACACAAAACACACCCAAACTTATGGGACACAATGAAAGCAGTGCTAAGAGGAACACTCACAGCTCTGGGGGCCTCAAAAAAAAAAAAAAAACAAAAAAAACAAAAAACAAAAGAAACCAAAAAAAACCCAAAAAACCGGAGAAGGCATACACTAGCAGCTAAACAGCACACATAGAAGCTCTGGAACAAAGAGAAGCAAATACACCAAAAAGGAGTAGATGGCAAGAAATAATCAAACTCAGGGCTGAAATCAACCAAGCAGAAACCAATAGAACTATACAAAGAATCAACAAAACCAGGAGCTGGTTCTTTGAGAATATCAACAGGATAGATGAACCCTTAGCCAGAGCAACCAGAGGGCACAGAGACAATATCCAAATTAACAAATTTAGAAATGAAAATGGATACATAACAGCATATACTGAAGAAATTAAAAAAATATATATCAGATCCTATTGCAAAAGCCAGTAGTCAACAAAACTGGAAATGAAGTGGATAATTTTATATACAGATACCAAGTATCTAAGTAAACTCAGGATCAGATAAATCATCTAAACAGTCTTATAACCCCAATGGAAATAGAAGCAGTCAGAGAAATGGCTCAGCAGTTAAGAGCACCGACTGTTCTCCTAGTGGTTTTGAGTTCAATTCCCAGCAACCACTCACAACCATCTGGAATGGGATCTGATGCCCTCTTCTGGTGTGTTTGAAGTGAAAAATAGTGTACTCATAGAAATAAATAAATGAATCTAAAAAAATAAAAAGTAAAAATAAAGAAAAGTCTCCCAACCAAAAAAAAAAAAAAAAACCCAAAACAAACAACAACAACAACAAAGAAACAAAGCCCAGGACCAGATGGTTTTAGTGCAGAATTCTATCAGACCTTCAAAGGAGCCCTAATACCAATATTCTTCAAAGTATTCCACAAAATGGAAACAGAGGGAACACTACCCAATTCATTCTATGACACCACAGTTACGCCGAGAATTTTCCCTTGGGGATGAAATGGTTTCTGTTTAATCAGGAACTTTTCACAATTTCCTTTCATAGATGATTTCATAACAGATTTTTTTTTTTTTACTTCTGTCATCCTTAATGTTCCAAACAGATGTCAAAAACTGGAAAAAAAAAAAAAAAAGATACTACTGATCTCTCCTCCAAATACAGTGGCCCAATGTCTACAGATGTCTTTGAGAATTCAGTTGATCAAAATGGTTTTTATGTCTCTACAGCCGCTCATATTTCCTTGTAATTTCCGGATAACAACTGAAGCCCCCACACAAAACAATGGTGAAGAACAATTTATTGTCTGCTTGGTTCCAAGCACCATGCACACCTGAAAAACTAACTCCTTATGTGCCCCGGAATACATTTCCATGAATCACTACCATGTGGCCGGTAATTCAATTAAATTCAAGTTAAATAAAATATTCAAAATAAACTATATTCAAAATGTTGCAGGAAGTGAGGGTAGATATGGCCACAAATGTGAAAACAAGGAGTGGTAAATGGGAGGTGAAAGGAAAAAGAAAGGAAAGGAAAGGAACATAGCTGCTCGTAGACATGGTGGAGGAAAAAGTTTATTGCAGACACACGGGAGAGCAGAGTTAGAGACAGGGATACCTTAGAGTCTCCGGGGTCAACTGGAACCAGAGCCATAGGAAGAGAGGATGGAGAGGAGAGGAGAGCAAGACTAAGAGATGAGGTGGAAAATGAGAGATGAAAAAGATATTCTAACAATTATGGATGGGTTACATGAAGAAGGGGAGCAGGGCGAGGTGCAGCCCAACCCCTGGGATCCAGGGTGTTTTAACAGCCATACACGGTAACAGGCAGAGCCAAGGGGACTTGGGGAGACACTGACTTCTTGGCCTGTTCTGATTTGTTAAATAGGCACCCAAGCCATTTGTGCAGGGGTTTGAGACTTACCAACAGTGAGAAAGCAGAAGACTAAATGAGTTAATTATGACATCCAAATTTATTTTCAAAAGTTGAAATACGCTTTTTGGTTGAAAATTATCCAAGTATTAGACATATGTATGAAAACACACCAGGTATTGGTCATACTTTTTCTATTCCAATGTGCACAGTAAAAGTGGAATAGCAACATTCTTAGTAGGCGCATACAATTTGTCGAGAGGTTAACTGTTGGTTGAATTTGGGAACCTACAGATATTTCATTTCTAATAGTTAATTAATTCATTGCCTTGTGTAGATTCTTGATTGCCTTGTTTTGTGAACCCCCTAACTTTTCAAGTTTGGACTTTTCTTGATCATCTAACACTGATAACATTGGTATTCACAGATAATAGAAGATACTTTCAAAGAAAGCTATCTCCATCATTCCTCCTCCTCCCTCAGGTTGCTGTGATTACAGCATTTTCAAAGTTGGTCAGTGCAATCAATTCTTACTAAAGTCACTCTTTATAATTTCCCAAGAAAGCCATGGAAATAGTTGGGCATTCGTTCAATTCATTCTCTCTCTCTCTCTCTCTCTCTCTCTCTCTTTCTCTCTCTCTCTCTCTCTCCTCATTAATCAGCCAGGGCTCAGCCTGGAAGAATTTACATGCTTCTCTTCAGGCCCTGGACAGTAAACATTCAGCCCAGACAGTGACGTCATCCAGAGGCCACCGCGGGGTCCAGAAGCCGCTGAAACCGGGAGGTGTTCTCACCGCCGCCTGCCTCCAGCTGCAGTCCGACCCAGCCCTCGGCAGGACCCACACCAGCCCCGCTCCTCACCTCTGTGGGAAGTGACCACATCCTCACCATGTCGCCTCGTCAGAGCTCGCCTGAGCTTCCCGCACAGCATCCAGCAGAACTGTGAGAGCAAACGGGACAAATCACCTACACAAGCTCAATTGCAGGGAACCTGTGGAATGGATTCCGGAAGAACCCTCCTCCTCGGATGACTGGCAGCCCAATCTGGACGCCGTGATTGGCCAGTGAGTCTTGAGTGACAAGAGCAACTTCCTCAGGGTAAGAGTGTAGAAGTAACTCCGCACATAAGTGAGCAGAAATTAACTGGTTCCCGGAACAGGTTTCCAGTCTAGATGCACACATATTCTACATTCGCAGAGATACGTATTTTGGTAGCAATTGCTCCTGTTTTCCGATAGCCTCCACGCCAGCCTCTTGGAGCAGCCACCACGTGACTCACCTGTGCAGAGCTGCCAGCTCCTCCCCTTTGTGGGCGGTGACCTTGTTCTGGGAGGTCAGGACTTCCATTCTTTCCTGTGCTTCCACTGATCTCTGTAGGCATTTCCTCTTATTGCTACTGGAATCAAGCATATCACTAAAGATGCTGTGCAGTGGACAATCTGTCTCACATGTGCAAAATGCCCAGAATACGCCCAGTTAAAGAGACTTTAAGAAACAAGAGTTTGTATTGTAGCTTCATGTTGGGTTCAGGTCAATTGCAGATACTTTTCACCTGAAGCTCTATTGTTGTGCTATTGTCTATTATTCTATTGTCTATTCCTCAGTAGATAAGTACAAAAAGAAACCAAAACAAACAAACCAAGGTGCAGTCTATGTATGCCTAAAGTGGATTTATTAGAATGGCTCACAGACTGGGAACCAACTATTCCAACAATAACTCTGTAGCAATGAGAAGTTGAAGAATCCACTAGTGGTCCAGTCCATGTGGCTGAATGTCTCAGCTGGTTTTTAGTATATACCATAATATCTATAGGAGTAAAGCATAACAACTATAAAGAATCTAGAAAGTATTTACGAATATCTGTAATCTTAAAACTGACCGCACAATCCATACTGGAGGTAAATCGTGAGACTAAAAAATGTGGGAGAGCCTGCACTACAATATCCCTCATTAAAGAAAAAAGAAGGCATAAGCAACTGCAAACCTTGACAAATTCCTTATATTACTATCCAAGTTAGCTTACTCTTTTGAGATCTAAGAAAACAAAATATCTTTCAAAATATAAAGATGACGCAGAAACACTGACCAATATTCCATCCTTGTTCAATATCAGGATTATCTCACCGGGCAATCATATAAATGATACAAATTTCTTATTTGTCTTTGTAAAAAAATTCACTAAAGAATTTTTGGAATATAAGCCTCGTGTTCAGTAATGTTTCAGTCTAATTAAAGTCGAATTGAATTGGAGAAACAAGTTACTATAGTAGTGTCTTTGCAGCCCATGCTGTCAACATGTTTCTGATGTCACACCTCATCAATAGGCAGTTTCCTGTTAGCCAGGATTATAGAGAGGGCACTTGGGAACTTGGTCAAGTTTATGTTTACTATTGTTCAATGTATCAGGAGTCTGACTGTAATGTAGAAATAACTTCTTTAAATATGTTTTGATATTTAGTGTCACAGAGAAGATTCAGCATACAATTACAGACCACTTTACATCTGGAGACTTAATAGTTTTCATTATAATTCATACTATGGCTATATATAACTGTGTTCAAGTTGATGGACTGATTACTGGCATTCTTGGTAATGGGATAAAATGTGTCATATTCTGCCGGGCAGTCGTGGCTCATGTCTTTATTCCCAGCACTTGGGAGACAGAGGCAGGTGCATTTCTGACTTTGAGGCCAGCATGGTCTATATAGTGAATTCCTGGAGCACCCCCCCCCCCAAGACTACATAGAGAAACCTTATCTCAAAAAACAAAAAACAAAAAACAAAACAAAACCTCATATTAATAATCTTTTGTTTGAAGCTCATTATGTGATGAATTGGTATAATACAATCTTCATAAAAAATTGACTTAATTTTATTGGAGTTAGGATTTCCTCACAATCAGTTATAGAATTAAATTCAATGCCAGAATTTAGAGATATACTAAGTGTTTCAGAATCAAATTGGTTTTCTGCAGTTAGCTTGATGTACTTGTCTTTCATTTTGTTTAATCTGTGACTGGATCCCTGGTCTCTCTAATACCGTTAAAACGAAGGTTTGTTGGATATTGCCAAAGTCTTTCTCACCATCCACTGAGATAATCATGTTATTTTTATTGTTTAATGGTAGATTACCTTGGTCGATTTTTATATATTGAATGATCATCTGGGGCCTGGAGAGATGGCTCAGAGGTTAAGGGCACCGGCTGCTCTTCCAGAGGTCCTGACTTCAAATCCCAGCAACTACATGGTGGCTCACAACCATCTGTAATGGGATCTGATGCCCTCTTCTGGTGTGCCTGAATTCAGCTACAATGTACTCACATACATAAAATAAATAAAATCTTTTACAAGAAAGAGAGAAAGAAAGAAAGAATGAAAGAAAGAAAGAAAGGAAGGAAGGAAGATCCTTCAGAATGAACCATAATTGATCATGATGGATGATGTTTGTGGTGTATTCACAAATTTGGTTTATGATTTTTTTGAGTTTTTTTTTTACATCAATATTAATGAGATTAATAAGTCTGAAGTTCTTTTTCCTTGATGAATAATTGTGTGGTCATTGATGGTGGGAAGAACACTTGTCAGAGAAATATTTGTTGTTTTAAAAATTGTTATTCTGATAAAAATTTAGTATGTCAGACAAAAAAATGTTATGTAATTCTGAACACACTATAGACAACAATTATGGCTCTGGAATCAATGACTGAGAGATGAAATAAATCATTATTAAAATCAATTCTTTAAATCTAAATTAAATCCATACAACATATGTATGTGCACTTTATTATCAGGAAATTTAATAAAAGCAAACCAGTATAAAAAGAGGAAACAGAATGCAACATATATCTACAAATGAAAAAAACCCCTGATGGCTCTTAAAGAACATGAACTTCATATTATTAGATGAAAATGATACCCTATGCCAGGGAGCTGACCCTGTGCCACAGCTCTCCAGACCACAGTCCTACCCAGAAAGCACTTGTCCCCCAGGAGTGCTCACACACCTAGGCTCACAAGCTCTCAGGCCTACAGGAGAGACAATCTCCTGTCAGAGACATCCAGACCAGCTAACACCAGAGATAAGCAGATTGTGAGAGGTAAACCCAAGAACATAACCAACAGAAAATAAGGATAATTGGCATCATCAGAACCCAGTCCTCCACTACAACAAAGCCTGGATACACAAGTACACTTGAAAAGCAATATTCTGATATAAACTCACATCTCATGATAATGATAGAGGACATAGAATTATATAAATAACTCGCTTAAAGAAAAACAGGAGAACATAGGCAAAAACATAGAATACCTTAAACAGGAAACATGAATCCCTTAACGAAATACAAGAAAAGACAAGAAAACAGGTAAAAGAATTGAAGAAAATCATCCAGGATCTAAAAATGGAAATAGAAACAAAGAAATCAAAAAGGGAGACAACAGTGGAGATAGTAAACCTAGGAAAGAGAACAAGGGACAGTTGCAAGCATCACCAACAGAATCCAAGAGATAGAAGAGAGAATCTCAGGTGTAGATGATACCATAGAAAACACTGACAGAACAATCAAAGAATATGCAAAGTGCATAAAGCTCCTAACCTAAATATACAGAAATCCAGGACACAATGAAAAGACCAAACCTAAGAATAATAGGTGTAGAAGAGAGCATACATTCCCACCTGATTGGGCCAGTAAACAACTTCCATAAAATTATAGAAGAAAACTTCCATAAACTGAAGAAAGAAATACCCATAAGCACACAAGAAGTCTCCAGAACTTCAAATAGATTAGACCAGGAAATAAATCCCTCCCGTCAAAAAATAAGGAAACCACTAAATGCACAGAACAAAGAAAGACTATTAAAGGGAAAGATGTGAAGTAACATATAAATGCGGACCTATTAGAATTACACCAGACTTCTCAACAGATACTCTAAAACCCAGAAGATCTTGGCCAGATGTCACACAGAGCCTAAGAAGAAAAAAAAAAATGTGAGCCCAGGGTATTGTACCCAGCAGAATTCCCAATTACCATAGTTGGAGAAACCAAGATATTCCATGACAAAACCTAATTTTAACAATATCTTTCCAGAAATCCAGCCCTCAAAAGTATAATAGATTGAAAACACTCCCACAAGGTGGGAAACCACACCCAAGAAAAAGGATGAAATAATTTTTTTCAATAAACCCCAAAGAAAATAACCACACAAACATAATTGTACTTCTAACAAAAAAAAAAAATCCAGGAAGCAATAATGATTGGTTCTTAATATCCCTCAACATCAATGGACCCAATTCCCCATTTAAAAGACATAGATTAACAAACTAGATATGTTAACAGGACCCAGCATTTTGCTGCATATAGAAAATGAACCTTAGTGACAAAGATGGACACCACCTCAGAGTAAATGGCTGGAAAAGGCTTTATCCAAAAAGATGGCCTCAAGAAACAAGCTAGAGTCACTGTATATATATATATATATATATATACAACTTTCAACTGAATGTTATCAAAACAAATGAGGAAATACACTCAATACTCATCAAAGGAATAATCTACGAAGATTTACTCTCAATTCTGAACATGTATGCGCAAATGCAAGGATACCCACATTCATAAAGCTATCTTTACTAAAACTTAATGCACACATTGAACCTCACACAGTAATAGTGAGAAACTTAAACATCCTACTTTAACCAATGAACTGAACATGGAAACAAATTTAGCAGGTACACATTGAAACTAACAAGCTATGAGTAAAATAGATTTAACAGATTTTAGTTCTATAGAACACACTAAAACAAAAGAATATTCCTTCTTCTCAGCACCTCATTATACATTCTCCACAATTGACCACATAATCACTCACAAAACAATTCTCAACTGATACAAGAAGATTACGTAATACCATGCACTCTATACTGTCACCACAGACTAATGCTGGCCTTCAATAACAATAAAAACAGCAGAAAACCCACACAGACACATGTAAGCTGAACAACTCTCTCCTCAATACTAACTTGGATAGGGAAGAAATAAAGAAAGAAATTATAGACTTTTTAGAATTTAATTAAAATTAAGGCATAATGTACCAAAACTTATGGGGCACAATGAAAGCAGTAATAAAAAGATAACTCATAACTCTGAGTGCCTCAAAAAGAAACTGGAGGGAGCATACACTAGCATTTCTACTTCTTTCTGGTGAGCTTGTTTCTTTTTCCCTAGAGCCTTCAAGCCTACTTTTAAATTGCTGTTATGACAGCGTTCTGATTTCTTCCTGTAGTCACTTAGTGCCCTGAACTTTCCTCTTAGCACTGCTTTCATTGATTCCCACAAATTTGGGTTTGTTGTGCCTTCATTTTCATTGAATTCATGAAAGTCATTCATTTCATTCTTTTTTTCTTCTCTGACTCAGAGATTATTGAGTTTAGTGTTTATCTGGATGACTGGAGCACTTGCAATAAAGCTTTACCAATGTTTCTCTTACAAATGTGGGTGCCTATATGTTTGGGGCATAGATGTTCAGATTTGAGATATCACTTTGGTAAATTTTTATTTTGATGAGTATGAAGTGTCATTCCGTCTCTGTTTTGATACCTTGGATGCAGTTATCCTTCTTGCATTGGAGTTTTCCTTCTAGTATTATTTGTATGACTGGGTTTGTGGAATGATATTGTTTGATTTTGGTTTTGTCTTGAAATATCTTGTTTTTCTCCTTCTACACTGATTGAGAGATTTATGATGTATAGTAGTCCTTCTTGGCATCTATGGTTGTCTAGAGGTTCCTGGATTTCTGTCCAGGCCCTTCTACCTTTTAGAGTCTCGGTCATGTAGTCAGCTGCAATTCTTATAGTTTTGCATTTGATTGCTACCTAGCCTTTTCTCCTTATTGCTTTTAATATTCTTCCTTTTTTCTGTAGATATTGTGTTTTGTTTATTTTTTTGGCAATCAAATTTCCCTTTTTAATCCGGTCTAATTGGTGTTCTATAATCTTCCTGTATATTTATGGGCATCTCGTTCTTGAGGTTGGGAAAGTTTTTGTCTATGGATTTGTAGAGAATATTTTCTGGACAGATATAGGATCTGCGACTCTTTACCTTCCTCTATTCCTACTCATGTTAGGTTAGGTTTTTTTCAAGGTATCCCAGAATTCCTGCATGTTTTGTGCCAGGAATTTTTAGGCTTAATATTTTCCTTGATTGATGTATTAATTTCTTATCTTGTATCTTGTACTCCTGAGATTCTCTCTTCCATCTCCCATATTCTGTTGGTGAAGCTTGCATCTGTTTTTCCTATTCCCTTTGCTAGGTTTTCCATCTCCAGGAGGTCCTCAGTTTGTGTTCATTGCTTCTATTTCCACTTACACACATAGCTGTACTTATTTTTCACTTGTTTAGTTGTACTTTCCTGTATATCTTCAATGGAGTCATTTGTTCCTCTTTAAACTCCTCTATCTCTTTGATTGAATTTCTTTATGGGATTTATTCATTTCTTCTCTCAAGGCCTCTATGATTTTTATTTGTTTGGACTTAAGGTCTCTTTCCTGTGTTTTGGTTGTGTTAAAATATTGAGGGCTTGCTACCTTGGGGGAGCTGTGCTTTGCAGTTGTCATACTGCCCTGACTCTTGTTGATTGAGTTCTTTTGAGGCCCTACAGCCACCTGGGTGGTTTTGGTCATGGATAGCGTTGCTGCAGCAGGTATGGAGGGGAGTGAACCTCAATGATCCTGGTGTGGCTGGTCTCTGATGGATATCTTTGGAGTGTATGCTTTAGACCTGCAGATCTGTATAGTTCATCAGCCTCAGATCTGACACCGGTGGGCAGAAATGTGGCAGGAGAATGAATGTGTCCCTGGGATGGCAGGCTGCTCAGAGTAGCTTGGCTTGTCCCAGAGTGTTCAGAGAGAAGGGAAGTAGGGTGGGGGAAGGGAAGCTTACCTGTGTGATTTAGGAGTCTGACTGAGGTGGAGGGGAAGCAGTGGGTGGTGTCTCCCTGGGATGGCAGGCTGCTCAGGACAGCTTGGATTTACCCAGAGGGCTCAGAGAGCCGGATAGATGGGTAGGGGAAGGGAAGCTTACCTACATGGTTCAGAAGTCTGATGGAGGTGGAAACACAGCAGGACAATGGAGTGGGCCTATTTCTTTTAGATATATATTGAAATATGCTAAGGTTTTCTGTTTTTACCAAAGTGTAGTTTTAAATAATTTTATTTTATAAGTTTGAGACATACATTTCAATCATGATAATACCAAATTACATTTGAGAAATTCAGTCCTGATACCACTTCACATAAAATATTTCTGAACTTGAAATAGCGATTATGTTGGAAGAGTGAGTCACTGTGTACTGAACGGCCCCACAATGACCCAAAGTTGTGCAGCGGCCACTTCCACATTTCCTAACTCCACACGGAGCAACATGAGCAGTTATGGACCGTGGGGGGGAGGTGTAGGGGGAGGGTATAAAGTCACTCTCCACTCTAACAACAAAGGTAAAATAAAACCAAGACAGTCCTTGGGGGGCTGAGAGGTGGGGCCATAACCACGTGGATTCAATTTTTTAAAAACAAATCTTTTTTTATAGACTTATTTTATCTATTTTATGAATGAGTGCACTGTAGCTGTTTTGAGACACACCAGAAGAGGGCATCGGATCCCATTTCAGATGGTTGTGAGCCACCACTTGGGTGCTAGGAATTGTACTCAAGACCTCTGGAAGAGCAGTTGGTGCTCTTAAAAACTAAGCCATCTCTCCAGCCCTGTGAATTCAATTTTTAGAAAATTATTTCTTTTGAAAAATCTTGTCTCATGATGATGGCCTTGAATGAATGACACACCTTTATTTTTATCCATATCATTTCCTGTCCCCTTTTCATATTTGGCAGCAGGGAGGTTTCACATGATAAAGTTCATGTGTGGATGCCAGTGAAAAGCTAGAAGCACGTAATCCTCCCGTCCACTTCAGGCTTCTGGACCTAATTAGTGTGCTTGGGTTTCCATGCCTTCACATAATCTGACCAGTGCTTGGCTGTGAAATTCCTATGTTTTTGAAAATTTTCAAAACTAATGTATTTTTCTGGAAAGCATCTACTTAATACTTCAGTTTTGATTTTCTCTGTTCTTCTTGGAACAGATCTTAAAGATTAATCCTTTTGCATTGAACTCATAGGTAAGAAAAATGTATGCTCCTCATGTTACCTAAGGTACACTATTTTCAGTATTTTTGTAAAATTATTTCAATAAATTATTTTATTATAACATTATTTTATCATAAAATATAGAAAGATTATACATTTATTTCTTTTTAAAGTCAGCTTTATTTTTTATATCTTTTTTACACCTTTTTATATTCTTGAAGCAGATAACATATTTTCTTTTTTATTTTTATTTTTTTTAGTTTTTTTTCTTTTTTTTTAGATTTGATTTTTTTGAGACAGGGTTTCTCTGCATAGACCTGGCTATCTTGGAACTCACTCTGTAGACCAGGCTGGCCTTGAACTCAGAAATCTGCCTGCCTCTGCCTCCCAGAGTGCTGGGATTACAGGAGTGCGCCACAATTGCCCGGCTTCAGATAACATATTTTCAATGTCTTTCATGCTAATGTCATGATCTCATGTTACCCCATTCTACTTTATTTTTAGTCTATTTGCTGTGTTATTGCAGAACATAAATCTATTTTGTTTATTGTGAAATAAATAGAAATTGATAAACAAATAAATATAGCAAACCCAGTTTAGAAATGTGATATTTTTACAAAAATTATATATGCAAAGTGAAACATTTTATGCAAAATACTGAATGACTCCATAAATAACCTCTTTTTTATATCAATGACAATGATAGTAAATCCTCTGTATTTAACTTTCCTATTGAACTTTGACTGATACAATGTTTTGCCTACATTCCCTGATTGCAGTTACCTTGTGATTTTATTATGTTTGGTGAACTCATTTTGAAACAGTTTCCCAATTTTTCCCAAGATTTCATGGAACTAATTATCCTTCACTTCAGTGACATGGGGTGTGACCTCATTTCATTGATATGAAAAACTGGCTATTTATGGACTTATTCAGTATTTTGCATAAAGTATGTTTTAGTTTGCATACATAACTTGTGTAAAAATATCTCATTTCTAAACAGGACTTGATAATATTATTTGCTTCTCTGTCAATTTCCATTATCTTACAATAAACAAAATAGATTTACATTTTTTCCCAAGGAATATTCTCAGCCTGAACATAGAGCATACCTAACTGTTAAGTTGGTTAGCTGCTCTATGCAGACTGATATTATAGTAAATTTATTTATGCATTTTATGTGGATATAAAAAGATTATGTCAGGCCTCTTGCGGGAGCCCTCAGATCTCTCCACTTCCGGATCCAGATCAGCCTGGGCGGCAACCCCACATCTCCATGAATATACAAGAAGCCTACAGAACTCCAAACAGACTGGACCAGAACAGAAATACCTCCTGTCACATAATAATCAAAACACCAAATGTACTAAACAAAGAAAGAATATTAAAGGCAGTAAGAGAAAAAGGCCAAGTAACATATAAAGTCACACCTATCAGAATCACAGCAGACTTTTCACCTGAGACTATGAAAGCTAGAAGATCCTGGGCAGATCTCATGCAGACTCTAAGAGAACACAAATGCCAGCCAAAACTACTATACCCAGCAAAACTCTCAATCACCATAGATGGAGAAACTAAGACATTCCATGACAAAACCAAGTTTACCCAATATCTATCCACAAACCCAGCCCTACAAAGGATAATAGGAGGACAACACCAATACGAGGAGGGAAACTTCACCCTGGAAAAAGCAAGATAGTAACCTTTCATCAAACCCAAAAGAAGTTAACCAATCAAATTTAAAAAATAACGTCAAAAATGACAGGAAGTAACAATCACTATTCCTTAATATCTCTTAACATCAATGGACTCAATGCCCCAATAAAAAGACATAGACTAACCAACTGGATACGTAAAGAGGACCCTACATTTTGCTGCATACAGGAAACACACCTCAGGGTCAAAGACAAACACTACCTTAGAGTAAAAGGCTGGAAGACAATTTTACAAGCAAATGGTCTCAGGAAACAAGCTGGAGTAGCCATTTTAATATCAGATAAAATTGACTTTCAACCCAAAGTCATCAAAAGAGACTCTGAGGGACACTTCTTGCTGGTCAAAGGAAAAATACAACAAGAAGAACTCTCAATCCTGAACATCTATGCTCCAAATGCAAGGGCACCCTCATTCATAAAAGAAACTTTATTAAAGCTCAAAGCACACATTGCACCTAACACAATAATTGTGGGTGACTTCAACACTGCACTTTCCTCAATGGACCGATCAGGAAAACAGAAACTAAACAGGGACACAATGAAACTAATTGAAGCTTTGGACCAATTAGATTTAACAGATATATATATATATAGAACATTCTATCCTAAAGCAAAAGAATATACCTTTTTCTCAGCACCTTATGGTACCTTCTCCAAAATCAACCATATAACTGGTCACAAGACAGACCTCAACATATATAAGTAGATCGAACTAATCCCATTCCTCCTATCATATCACTATTGAGTAAAAGTGGTCTTCAATAGCAACAAAAACAACAGAAAACCCACATACACGTGGAAACTGAACTATATTCTATTCAATGATACCTTGGTCAAGGAAGAAATAAAGAAAGAAATTAAAGACTTTTTAGAACATAATGAAAATGAAGACACAACATACCCAAATCTATGGGACACAATGAAAGCAGTGCTAAGAGGAAAACTCATAGCCCTGAGTGCCTCTAAAAAGAAAATGGAGAGAGCATACACTAACAGCTTAATGACACACCTGAAAGCCCTGGAACAAAAAGAAGCTATTTCACCCAGGAGGAGTAGAAGGCAGGAAATCATCAAACTTGGGGCCAAAATCAATCAAGTAGAAACAAAGAGAACCATACAAAGAATCAACAAAACCAGGAGCTGGTTCTTTGAGAAAATCAACAAGATAGATAAACCCTTAGCCAGACTAACCAAAGCACACAGAAACAGTATCCAGATTAACAAACTTAGAAATGAAGAGGGAGATATAACAACAGAAACTGAGGAAATAAAAAAAAATTCATTAGATCCTACTACAAAAGCCTATACTCAACACAACTGGAGAATCTGGAGGAAATGGACAGTTTCCTAGACAGATATCCGACACCAAAACTAAATCAGGATCAAATAGATCAACTAAACAGTCCCATAACACCTTAAGAAATAAAAAGGGTCATAGAAAGTCTCCCAACCAAAAAAAGCACGGGACCAGATGGCTTCAGTGCAGAATTCTATCAGACCTTCATAGAAGAGCTAACATCAATACTCTTCAAGCTATTCCACAAAATAGAAACAGAAGGAACTCTACCCAACTCGTTTTATGAAGCCACAATTACGCTGATACCAAAACCACACAAAGATCCAACAAAGAAAGAGAACTTCTGGCCAATTTCTCTTATGAATATTGATGCAAAAATACTTAATAAAATTCTTGCCAACCGAATCCAAGAACACATCAAAACGATCATCCACCATGATCAAGTAGGCTTCATCCCAGGGATGCAGGGATGGTTCAATATAAGGAAATCCATCAATGCTATCCACTACATAAACAAACTCAAATAAAAAAACCATATGATCATCTCATTAGATGCAGAAAAAGCATTTGACAAAATCCAGCATCCTTTCATGCTAAAAGTCTTGGAAAGAACAGGAATTCAAGGCCCATACCTAAACATTAAAGCAATATACAGCAAACCAGTAGCCAACATCAAACTAAATGGAGAGAAACTTGAAGCAATCCCACTAAAACCAGGGACTAGACAAGGCTGTCCGCTCTCTCCATATCTTTTCAATATAGTACTTGAAGTTCTAGCTAGAACAATTAGACAACATAAGGAGGTCAAGTGGATACAAATTGGAAAGGAAGAAGTCAAATTATCACTATTTGCAGATGACATGATAGTCTACTTAAGTGACCCGAAAACCTCCACCAGAGAACTCCTACAGCTGATAAACAACTTCAGCAAAGTGGCTGGTTATAAAATCAACTCAAGCAAATCAGTTGCCTTCCTATACTCAAAGGGTACGCAGGCTGAGAAAGAAGTTAGGGAAATGACACCCTTTCAAAATAGCCACAAACAATATAAAGTATCTTGGTGTGACTCTAACCAAACAAGTGAAAGATCTATATGACAAGAACTTCAGGTCTCTGAAGAAGGAAATCGAAGAAGACCTCAGAAAATGGAAAAATCTGCCATGCTCGTGGATTGGCAGGATTAATATAGCTAAAATGGCCATCTTGCCAAAAGCGATCTACAGATTCAATGCAATCCCCATAAAAATCCCAACTCAGTTCTTCACAGAGTTAGAAAAAGCAATTCTCAAATTCATCTGGAATAACAAGAAACCCACAATAGCTAAAACTATTCTCAACAACAAAAGAAATTCTGGGGGAATCAGTATCCCTGACTTCAAACAATACTACAGAGCAATAGTGTTAAAAACTGCATGGTATTGGCACAGTGACAGACAAGTGGACCAATGGAATAGAATTGAAGATCCAGAAATGAATCCACACACCTATGGCCACTTGATCCTCGACAAAGGAGCCAAAAACATCCAATGGAAAAAAGATAGCCTTTTCAACAAATGGTGCTGGTTCAATTGGAGGTCAGCATGCAGAAGAATGCGAATTGATCCATTCTTATCTCCTTGTACTAAACTTCACTCCAAGTGGATCAAGGACCTCCATGTAAAACCAGACACACTGAAACTAATAGAAAAGAAACTGGGGAAGACCCTTGAGGACATGGGCACAGGGGAAAAGTTCCTGAACAGATCACTAATAGCTTATGCTTTAAGATCAAGAATTGACAAATGGGACCTCATAAAATTACAAAGTTTCTGTAAGGCAAAGGACACTGTTAAAAGGACAAAACGACAACCATCAAATTGGGAAAGGATATTCACCAACTCCACATCTGATAGAGGGCTAATATCCAATATATACAAAGAACTCAAGAAGTTAGACCCCAGGGAACCAAATAACCCTATTAAAAAATGGGGTACAGATCTAAACAAAGAATTCTCACCTGAAGAAATTCGGATGACCGAGAGGCACCTTAAGAAGTTCTCAACATCATTAGTCATTAGGGAAATGCAGATCAAAACAACCCTGAGATTTCACCTTACACCAGTCAGAATGGCTAAGGTCAAAAACTCAGGAGACAGCAGGTGTTGGCAAGGATGTGGAGAAAGAGGAACACTCCTCCACTGCTGGTGGGGCTGTAAGATGGTACAACCACTTTGGAAATCAGTCTGGAGGTTCCTCAGAAAACTGGACATGAGACTTCAGGAGGACCCTGCTATGCCTCTCCTGGGCATATACCCAAAGGATTTCCCGGCATGCAATAAAGACACATGCTCCATTATGTTCATAGCAGCCTTATTTATAATAGCCAGAAGCTGGAAAGAACCCAGATGCCCCTCAAAGGAGGAATGGATACAGAAAATGTGGTATATTTACACAATGGAATACTACTCAGCAATTAGAAGCAATGAATTCACAAAATTTTTAGGCAAATGGTTTGATCTGGAAAATATCATCCTAAGTGCGGTAACCCAGTCACAAAAGAATACACATGGAATGCAATCTCTGGTAAGTGGATATTAATTAGCCCAGAAGCCCTGAATACCCAAGGCACAAATTGCATAACAAATGACTCCCATGAAGAAGTATGGAGAGGGTCCTGATCCTGGAAAGGATTGATCTAGCATTGGAAGAGAATATAAGGACAGAGAAAAAGGAGGGAGGTGATTGGAGAAGGGATGGAGAGAAGAAGGTTTATGGGACATATGGGGAGGGGGGATCCGGGGAAAGGGGAAATCATTTGGAATGTAAACAAAGAATATAGAAAATAAAAATATTAAAAAAATAAAAATAAAAAGATGATGTCATAGGCAATCTCAAGAAATTCCACAGGATTAGAATCTGTAGGGATGTGTGCATGTGGAGGGATAGGGGGAATTAAGAATCTATTATCTTATAATCTAAATTTTAAGCGATTTATAAAGAAAAGATAGTTATACATATGCTGAATACTCAAAACTTAAGGAAATTACTGATCATATTCTTTAATTTTCTTTTACGATCCTGTGATTATTTCTTACCGGCCCTCCCTCTGACTGTTCCTCATTCCATACCTCCTCCCCCATCTCTAAGAAGATGTCCCCACCCGCCTGACCACCAGAGGACTCTGTCAGTAAATAAAGTGCATGAAATAAGATATAGCAACCATTTGTATAACCACAAAAACCTGAAACTTGGTGGTGCTCCTCAATCTTTATATTTTCTATAAATGAGCAGTTGGTTTTTCAAAATCAGTAATTTTTTTGTTAATAATGTAGCTTATTTTTAAAAATTCCCAGGTTATTTACCCAACACTTTGCTTAATCTGACCTCATGCTCCATGTTGACCATGCCCTCCTAATGTAAGTCAGGGCACTAATGAACATATTCCAAGGTGTAATTTACCTATCACTTTGCAAGAGATATGGCAGAGAAAATGCCTTTGCTTTTTCTGGAGTTGAATCAAACAGTGCTTCACTGTTCCACCACAGGAGGAGGGTGCTGTTGGTTAGAATAGGGGAAGGAAATGACACAGTATATTTTTGCAGTGCACACTGTCCTTAAATACTTATTTTAGAGAAGATAATGAGACTGATTCTTAGCGTCCTAATTGTCAAAATGAATATACAATTTCACAATCCCTCATTTGTATTAAGATGACACCCTGGAGGACAGACACATTTCATAATTCAAACCTCTTTAAGCCTTTGTGTGGGTGAGGCTTGATGTACCCCAAACAGATGTTCATTTTATAGTATTCTTCATTTGAAATCTGAACCCCAACTCTTGCAGTTATATGGGTGACCTATTAGCTTGTTTTACTTGAGGTTTGTAATTTTGAGTGTGGATACTTCAGCAAAAACTAGTATTTTATTGCTGAGCCAAGAATTTTTATGGCTCCTAAACAAATGTTGAACACATCAGAATGTGTAAAAAAAAAAAGCTTTGGTATTTTCAGAAACAGTGTATATGCCATTTTATTTATAAATATCCTGAAAAATAGCTATTGTAGTGTAACAAACATATTGAAGAGATGAAGCAGGCAAACTGCACTATTATTGTAATATTTGTCTACTTTATTTACCAAGGAATATACATTGTTTTGATGAACAATCAAAAATACTTTTCCAAATTCAGTTGAATTTGATAAAAAAGAGTGGATTTTCTTTCTTACTCTTCAGATTTTGTGGTGTTAAAAGAAAGAACAAGAAAAAGAAAGAAGGAGGAAAGAAATCTTATGCATGAAAACAAGTAACTTGGGCGCACAGGGAACTCTCTTCCTCAGAAGATAAAAGGCTCAGTTCGCATTTGTTTCACTTTTCGACTTTTGCTTCAGATACAGTTTTTAGATAATTCACGCCACTGAATGTTCGTGTCTGCTGTTGAATTTAGCCTTTAACATGTGCTTTGTCTCTGACACACACTTAAGTTCCCAGATGTTGCCATAACACAAAAATGGATATGTAAGGAAGTTTTCAGAAAACAAAACAAACAAAATGAAACCTTTTTTTAGACCTTTTAAAATTAAGGCATCTCAACTAAACATTATGGCCTGTGAAACTGTTTCCTCTTAACTCAGGGACAAAAGAGAAACGCTACCTTAGAGGATGCTAGCATATATAAAATGGCTTTTTTTCTTCTCACTGCCAAGTTTATTCATTTTACAGTTCATTGTTCGGTCACCTGTGTCTGTCAGTCTGCAGGTGTAAGGGAGTTCTCAGCAACCGCATTATGCTTGACACCTTCCAGGGAGGCTTTAAACATTGTCTGGATCTATTTCCTGAGGAAGGACTAACCATGTCTTGTCCAGAACCTTCCTGCTGTGATCTGAGGCATGCTGTTCACTAGCACTCACTGTCCAAGGGGTCCTGCCTACTATTCTCCATGTGGTGAACTTTTATCTCGCTGTCAGCCAACGTGCCTTTAACAGGACTGGATGAGAGTTACTTAGCAATGACTCTTTTTTTCTCTTTTCTTTTCTTCTCTTTTCTTTTCTTTTTAAATATTTAGCTTTCTAGTTACCCATTTACCTTTTAGTCTGAGTGGAGTTTATAGTTTATATTAGCACAATGTACAAACATAATGAAAAAATTAGTAAAACTTCAAACTCTCAAAAAAAAATGCCGACATAATTTAACCTCATGTTTGTGTAAGGAAATCTTGATTCTCCTTAATTAAGAAAATAATTTTCTTTTCTTTTGATTTAGTTAATGAAGGCAGCTCGAAGTTGGCTTAAGCTATGAACCGACATCACATCATGTGAGTTTCTCTTCGTTGATTAAGGGATATTTACAGCTCCTTTCCCAGGTGACAGTCTCTTACATAGCTGTAAGGTTAGAAAGGTCGAGCCAGTTGACAGACCTTGTGTTTTCCACCCATCCTATCCACAGAGCTCATCGCTGCCTTCAGTTTGGTGTAGTCTCCTCCCTGCCTTCTTCGTTTACAGCGGAGTCTGGCAGGGATGATGCAAGGGGCTTGTTTTGTTTTATTAATTAAGGATCTATCATGGATATCTATCTATCATCTATTTATCTATCATCTTTCTACCTATTGAGCTATTGATCTGTCTATCTATCTTTCTATCTCCCATATTCATATATTTGGTCGGCTTATTCACAGGTTAATTTTAGACAAAGACTTGCTCTGTAAGTTTGCTGCATCTTTCTCTTTAAAAGTATATTGCAAAACTTTTAAACCAATGTGTGGGTTAAAAGTGGGTGGCCAGTTTCTGGCCAGGGCTCAGGCCTCTGGGTGAGAAAGTTTGACTTGCATGCACCCCATGCCCCAGCTGGGCTGGTATCAGGCTGTGGGAAGCCGCAGGACCCCACTCTGGGGGTGGGAGAGTGCAATCTGTGGTCCTGCCAGAGTCCAGGGACAACAGGTTCTCAGTCGTGGGCACCAGAGACACTGCTGGATACTGGAAGAGCTGAGAAGGGAGCTGGGTCCCACGGCTGGATCTAGCCTGGGCTAAAGGGGAAAGGGCAGGGAGGAGAGCTCCTACTGGGTCGGGGGTGGGGCACTGGGGGGTGTCTTTGGCTTGATTACCTTGGCAGTTTAGCTTAGTGGTGACCATGGTTGTAAGTGCTGAGAGGTTTTCCTGTGGGAGGTTAGATATGACTCTTTAAAGGAAGACCTGCCCATGAGAAGAGGCAGTCCATGGTTTTAGAGAATTTATTGTAGAGAAGTGGAGGCCAGCCATGGCCTTGTGGAGAGAGGGGGAAAGAAAATGTGGAAAGAGGGGAAGCGAGAGGGCAAGAGAGAGAGGAAAGAGTAAGAGAGTGAGAACACAAGAGGATAAGAGAGAGAGAGGAGGGGACAAGTATCCCCTTTTATGGTGGTCTGGAACTAGCTAGCTGTTACCAGGTAACTGTGGGGAGGAGCATACCTGGCTGTTGCCAGGTAACTGTGGGGGTGGGGTCCAGACAGAATATCAGGGGTTTGGGGTGTTGTGGTACCTGACTGATGGCCACAGAATTATGGAGAACTGAGGCCTCGCATCAGAAGCCTAGTGTCTGAGAACATGGCAAATTGACCTTCCATCCCTTGCAGAATTACCTGCCAGGTCTCCGGAGTTTAAACCTAGCTCAGCCAGAACATAAGCTGTCTTTCACAGCCCCATACAAATGTACCATTTTCATATTCCTGAGGGAAGTATATTTCATAAGAGATTTCACATTTCACAACCATAATAAATAATACTGATGTAGTATCATGTTGATTGACATTTTAATTGTGGAGTTCATTACATCTCTGGTTTTAGTGGCCTGTATTCTCAAATACTAATTGATTGAACATAAGTAAAGTAGATGATGTCTCAAAATTAAAAAAAAAGAGTAACATTAAATGCCATAAATTTTGAATTCCGGAGGAAAACAATTTTGTTTATTTTTTTAAGATTTTAGCATATTTCCTTCTGAAAACATACATGCACCCCCTATTCCCAATGTGCATGTGCATGCAAACACATGTACACACACATACACACATACACACACATGGGGGGGTGGATTAAACTATGGGAAATAAAATAGCCATACATTTACTAACACAAACATTTTAAAGTTTATATTGATAGTTTTTAAAAATTAATCATCTTCTGGAAAACAAACATAAGATAAACTATCAGATTATTAAAGCTGTTCCTTTACTAGGGCTTGAGTTTTTATATTTACGTTTACTTTTCTTTGAGGCCTGTCTATCTTCCCTCCCTCCCTCCCTCCCTCCCTCCCTCCCTCCCTCCCTCCCTCCCTCCCTCCTTCCCTCCAGTCTTTCTTTCTTTCTTTCTTTCTTTCTTTCTTTCTTTCTTTCTTTCTTTCTTTCTTTCTTTCTTTCTTTCTTTCTTTCTTTCTTTCTTCCTTCCTTCCTTCCTTCCTTCCTTCCTTCCTTCCTTCCTTCCTGTCTCTGTCTTTCTGTCTTTCTTTCCTTTCCTTTTTTCCTTCTTCATTTCTTCCATTCTTTGTCAGAATCTAACTATGTAGTCCCGACTTCTCTGTGTCTTGCCTTGGGATCCTTTTCTTCCATCCTTCAAATGCTGGGACTATAGTCACACCCTTTCACACCTAAGTTGTTGTTTCAATAATTTATGCATGTGTATAGATATGGGTTGTGAGTTTGTGTCTTTGCATATGTGTGAATGTTCACGGAGGCTATACTAAAATGCCATTCCTTGTAGCTGGAGTCACAGGCAGTTGTGAGCTGCATAACATGGGTGCTGGAAACCGAGCTCTGCTTCTTCTTGTCAGTCATCGATCCATAGTTATATAATGTCTGGATTTATATCATTGTATCCATACTACATTTTTCTGACATTAATATGTAACTTTGGTACACAAACATGGACATGCTTGGGGGAGGATGGGTAGTGATAGGAAGGGCTTCTTCTTTAAAATTTATTTTAAATTTTAAAAATTTGTGTGTGTGTGTGTGTGTGTGTCTGTGTGTGTGTCTGTATGTGTGTGTGTGTGAGATAAGAGTCTGGAAGTGATTTTCAGGTATCTTGTAGCTGGAGTTGCAAGCCACCCAAAAGAGAGTTTGATATATAATACATTTTCTCCTTAAAACATTGAAGAAAGGTTTGATTGGCGTGGCACCTGAGGCTTCCCTCTAAGAGAGCAGCTGAGAGGAGGAGGGACCTCAGGACGGTTCATGGGATGCATCCTTAGGGTTTAACTTATTCACAGAACGCATTGGAAGCAGAACATTGGTAGTGATGATGTGATTTCTTCAAAAACTTCACTTTAGAGGAATTTGTACCTAATGTTCCAAGTTGTTTCCAAGGAGTAATTTTGAAATTAATGTAATTTTGTTGGCCTAAAATGTAAAAAAAAAAAAAGGGTAGTTTTCTTCAAGCATATATATATATATATATTTATATATATATATGATATATATCATATATATATATATCATATATATATCATAACCAAAGTTTGGAAACATTATTTAGCTTCTTGTTACTCAAGATATCCAGAAGTAGGGGGTACTATTTTTTTCCATCTCTAACACAATGCCAATTATATAATGAGAAGTAACTGTGTTCATTGCTAATATTCTCTTGAAAATGATATTTAAATTACATGATATTATGTTTTAACAGCCTCCATAATTAGTTGCAGTGCTTCCTCTTTGTGTACTAAGATAACTAATGCAATGTAAGATGTGACATTAAAGCAAAACTGGTTGTGAGAAGCATAGTTCCCTTAAATTAACCATTACAGTATTCTCATCAAAGCCATAACCATCATTTCATCATCATGACTACAATACTTTTGGGAAAGTAATTTGCAATTGTAATAGAGTTCACTCTTTTTATTTAATTTCCTACAGTTTTCTTTTCACAAACGCACTTGCTTGTCTAGGTATCAAAATGTCTTTTGTTTAAGTAATTTTATTTTAAACTATTCCAGGTTGCGGTATAGATCATTTACATTTGCAGGGATGTTTTTGTTGTCAGTGTTTCTATTCAGGCCTTTTATGAAATGGAAATTTTATTAAATGATGATACTATGTGAAACTAAACTTCTGCTTTTAAGCAAAACAAAATCTATGTAGACTTCGTCTGACTTGTTAGACTTACTTAGAGCTGGTAGCTAACTTTTAAAATGAGACACTACGCTCATTAGCTTTTGTTAACTTGATACAACTAGAGATACACGGGAAGAGGGAATTTCAATTGGAGAAGTGTCCCCATCAGACTGGCATGTAACTATGTAAGTGGGCTTTTTCCGGATGGCTAACTGAGGGAGGGGACAGTGCCCTCTGCAGGGTCCCTGGGCAGGAGGTCCTGGGATGTCTGAGGTGGCTGAGCATGAGCCTGGGAGCAAGCCTGTAAGCAGTGCTCTTCAGTGGTCCAAGCTTCAGTACCGGCTCCAGGTTCGTCCTCAGTTTCCCTTGACGAGGAACTGTGACCTGTAAGCCAAAGAAGGCCTTTCCTTCCCGAGTTGGTTTTAGTCGCTGTTTTCATCAAAGCAACAGAAAGCAAACTAGGACTCTAAGAAAGCATACAATTATGATTGTTTTTCTTTGGTGGCAAAATACCTGTCCAAACCATGTATTATCCATAAAACTTGGGATGGACACATTAATTCAGTGTCATATATGAGAGTATTGTGTGGAATTACTTAGAATTATGGTAAGCTTTCCAGAATATAGAAATTTAAGGAACTGTTTAAGTTCAGAAATGTAAAATTTCTATCTTTTCTCTTTTTTCTCTTTTCGTTTGGTTATTTATTTATTTATTTATTTATATATTTATTCTCTCTCAGGCCATCTGACTCTTCCTGGTTCTGTGTGTGTCAGAGAGGAAGGGGGATGTTGAGTGCCACATTGTGCATGTGGAGGTCAGGGGACACTTGTAAGAGTTGGTTCTCTCTTTCCACCGTGTGGGTTTCTGGTATTGGACTAAGGCCGTCAGGTTTGGTAGTGAGTGCCTTTATTTATGACTTACCTCCTAGGCCCCTTTTAGGAATGGATCTTTCCTTAACAATATCTACAGAGACTTAATTATGTAGCTATAAAATAAATCTTTTTTGATGCAATAAATTTTATGTTTGTGAATGAAGGTTTTAAAAGCATGAAATTATGAATTAGACAGTCATCATTATTATCTTGATGCTTTCATTCATTATTTGTTGAATAAGTGAATAGATGTTAGTAACAAGGTATAGTAGTTACTGTGATTATATTTAGTTGGTTTTGTGAATATGTATGTTGCACCTACCTCTTATTAGAAAATTAGTTTTATCATCTTAATTATCAAAGTCAAGTATCTCACCTGAGATAAAAGTATATGTGATACCTTGCAACTTTGCTTTCCAAGAGAGTATATTATACCCCTTTTTAATTGAAAGTATTTTTTCCCATTCAGTAGTTTCATCAGGATTTCCCCTCCCTTATTTTTTTCTGATCTTTCCCACCTAGTTCCTCTTCCACACCATGACTTCTTTCTTTGTCTCTTTAGACAGCAAACTGACTACTACTATTACTACTACTAGTAACAGCAACAACAACACAATAGAGTTAAAAAAAAAACAGAAAAAACCCACTGAAGATAAACTATGAGGGACACACACACACACCACAAAATTGAACATATATATTTATAAGCAAAAGATCTATGATGCAAAACACTGAAACAAAGCATTAGGAGACAAAACATCTCCAAAAATATGATTGAATCTGTTTGTGTTGGCCATCTGCTGCTGGGCATTAGTCACTCCCTTGGGTGTGGTTTGTGTAACAGTTTTCCCCAGTGGAGGAAAGTGATTTTTTTCTTTGCTAGTAGTTGTCAATTGGAGACATCTTCTAGGTTATCGATGAGGACTAGTATTCACTTCTCCTCTCAGAATTGGGATTTCGTTTGGCTTGAACTTGTACAGGTCATGTGTATGCTGCCACAGACTCTGTGAGGTCTATGTGCATCAGTCCTATTGAATCTGGAAAACTGGTTTTGTTTGTTTGTTTGTGTCATCTATTTCCTTTGGATCTTACAAACTTTCTGACTCATCTTCTCCATAGTTCAAAGGATTTTTTAAAGATATCCTATTTAGGAATGAGTGTTCAAAGGTCTCTCATTCTATGCACATTGTCCAGATTTTGTCAAAGGCCTTTTCTGTATCTAATGGTATCACCATGTGGCTTGTGTTTTACAGTGTGTTTATATGGTGGATTAAATTTATTTATTTATCTATGTTGAAGAATCCCTGACTGTCTGAGTTGAAGTCTACTTGATCATGGTAGATAATCTTTTTGATGTGTTCTTGAGTTCAGTTTGCAAGCATTTTATTGAGAATTTTTGTATCTATATTCATAAGGGAAATTGCTTTGCAATTTTTGTTCTTTGTTAGCCTTTATGTAGTTCAAGTACTTGGGTAATTGTGGCCTCATTAAAACATTGAGCAGAGAATTCTCAACAGGGAAATCTCCAATGTCTGAGAAGCACTTAAAGCAATGTTTGGTGTTCTTAGTCATCATGGAAATGCAAATCAAGCTGACATTGAGATTTCATCTTACACCTGCCAGAATGACTAAAACAAAAACCTCAAGTGAAGCTTGTGCTGCAAGGATGTGGAGCAAGGGGAAAATGCCAACATTGCAGATGGGAGTGCAAACTAAACAACCATTTTGGACATAAATCTGGTGTCTTTTCAGAAAATTAGGAATAGTTCTACTCCAAGACCCAGCTATACTACCCCTGGGCATATACTCAAAAGATGCTCCACTTTTATCTCAAGGTCATGTGCTCTACTATGTTCACAGCAGCTTTATTTGTAATAGTGAGAAACTTAAAACAACCTAGACGCTCCTCACTTAAGAAGAGATAAAGAAAATGTACATTTACAGAATGGATTATTTCAGCTAGTAAAATCAGTGACACCATGAAGTTTGAAGGCAAATGTATGGAACTAAAAAATATCATCTTGAGTAAGGTAACCCTGACTCAGAAAGACAAACATGGTATGTATTCACTTACAAGTGGATATTAGCCATAAAATACCAGGATAACTATGCTACAATCCACAGACCCAAAGAAGCTAAGTAACAAGGAGGGCCCATAGGAGGACCCTTGAATCTCGCTGAGAAGGAGAAATAGATTAGACATTAGTGGTAGATGTAAGGAAGGAACAGGGTGGGAGAGAAATGGGGAGGAAACAGCAGAAGGGTTCAGCTCTAGGGAGGATGGAGGGAGAGAAAACTGGAACCAGGGGTGGGGCATCTCTGGGACCAGGTAGAACTTTAGGACAATGGAAACTCCCAGGAAACTATGGGGGGTGATCTTAGCTAAGACTATTAGCAATAGGGTGTATGGAATCTGAAGTGGCTACCTTCTGTAAGCAGGCAAGAACTCCAATGAAAGGAAAGGGACACTAAGCCAGTCACAAAACTTTTGACCCACAATTTTATCCTGACTACAAGATGTGCAGAGATAAAGATGGAGTGGTAATTGAGGAAATGGCCAACCAATTACTGGCCCAACTTGAGACCCATGCTATGAGAGATAGCCCACCTGTGATGGTTTGTGTATGTTTGGCCCAGGGAGTGGCACGATTAGGAGGTGTGGCTTTGTTAGAGTAGGTGTGTCAATGTGAGCATGGGTTTAAGACCTTCATCCTAGCTGCCTGGAAGTCAGTCTTCCACTAGTAGCCTTCTCAGCTCCTCCTGCACCATGCCTGCCTGGGCACTGCCATGCTCCCACCTTGATGATAATGGACTGAACTACTGAGCCTGTAAGCCAGTCCCAATTAAATGTTGTCCTTTATATGACTTACCTTGATCATGGTATCTGCTCACAGTAGTAAAACCCTAATTAAGAGAGAAATTGGTACCAGGAGTGGGGTATCACTGTGATAGGCCTGACCATGCTTTTGTCACTCTTGGTCATGATATGATCTCACAGCAGTACAACACTAAGATACTACCTCTGACACTATTAATGATATTCTAGAATATTTGCAGATAGGAGCCTAGCATAACTGTTATCTGTGAGGCTTCACCCAACACCTAATGGAAATTTATGCAAAGACTCACAGGCATCCATCAGGCAGAGCTTTGAAATCTTGTGGAAGAGAGGAAGGATTTGAAGAAGCCAGAGAGGTCAAGGATATTACAAGAAAACCTACAGAATCAACTAACTTGGACCTGTAGGGGTTCACAGAAACTGAACAGCTAACCACAGGTCATGCCTAGGACAGATCTAGGCCCCCTATACATATGTAACAGACATGTTGATTCTCTAACAGAAGAAGCAGGGACTGTCTCTGACTTTGCTCTCTGCCTTTGTATACCTTCCTCCTAACTGGGCTATCTTGTCTAGCCTCAATAGGAGACGATATACCAATATACCTAGTCCTACTGTAATGACATCCACAGGAGGCCTCCCCTTCTCTACAGAGAGAGGGAAAACCAAGAAGGGGAGACTGGGAGGAAGGAGAGGAGGGAGGTGAAGCTGCCATTCAGATTTAAAGAAAACGAATTAATTAATTCATGAAATAAATGAATACTTTCATTTGTGGTTCTGAAAGGGAAGATTTAAAAGTATCCATTAAAATTGCCTCAGTTTCTCTTCTTAGAATCTCAAGAGCAATGAAAATACCAAGTGAGTCTCTTTGAGGATTGTTTCTATTTTGTATAAGAGACAATTTCTAATACTTTTACTGAAGTCAAATGACCCCCTACCCCAAGTCAGAAGGCCAGATTCACTCTCTCTGCAGGAGAGAGCCCAAATGGAGAAATTTGAAATTTGTCTTCGAAAGGGACTTCACAGAATGTGAAAAAGGAGAGAAAGGACATATTTTTTTCTGATCTTAACTCGAAAATTCTCATTTTATTTTTTGATAAAAATAAATCTTGAAGTTCTCAAACAGAATTTACTCTTATACATGAATACACACACACACACACACACACACACACACACACACACACACACACTCCGCCATGGTGCCAAAGAATCTAAAAACTGCCCTTGAGGAAGGAAGCATATTACTTCCCCTGCTGTTTTCAGAACTTTCTTTTTAAATCCTTTGCTGCCAGATTTGAATGGAAAATCATTTCATTGCCAATTGGCAACTTATACTACTTTTGGCCAGGAAACCTATTTAAGCAAACTTGAAGACTTCTTAGATTTTCAGGGCTTGTGTGTGTGAATATGTTTGTGAGTGGGATAAAGTAATATAAGTACATGTGTGTGCATGTGTTTGTAAAAGCCTGAGCTGCATGCTGTCGTCCCCAACACACACTCATATATGACATAGGTTTTATCTCATATATACCACCATCATAAATGAGGAATCCAGAGGATTTTCAGAGTCCTCCTTATGAACTTCATGTTCAAACTGGAGGAGGAAAATTAGTATACATTAATTGAGCACTAACTGTCCACTAGTAATTGCACTGAGACCTTAAGTGAGTCTGTAATTTTCACAATAAACCAAGCAGAATTATTGTTATTATTTTAATTTAGCAGAAAAAAATAGACCTAACTTAGAAACCAGGCAATTTACCTAAGTTCATGTTGTTAATAGACACAAATCAAACAATGTATGCTGAACTTTAAAGATTTATTTTTATTTCAATTATGTGTGTGTGTGTGGGTGGGTGTGTGGGTATGTGTGTGTGTGTGTGTGTCTGTGTTCAAGTGAGTGGATCAGGTTTTTCTAGGGAAAGAGTTATGCATTTTTAAGCTGTGAGTTATAAGGTAGGAATAGAATTCAGGTTTTCTGCAATATTACCATGTATCCTTAAGCACTGAACCATCTCTCTAGCATCTGTGTTTGACTTTAAAGCCCAAAGTATTCACATTTATTTGTTCGTTTTACAAGGCCTTACTCTATAGCTCATGCTGGCCTCAAACTCATGATCTTCTTACCTTAGCCTCATGAGTGCAATGATACTAAAAACTTTACCAGAAAAGTTTTACAGCTGATAAAATAAACACTTTCACCAAAGTAGCAGAATACAGAATTGATGCATATATAAAAATGACAGACTGAGAAAAAATATCAAGGAAACAATAGTTTTCACAGTAACCTCACAAATGTATTAGTAATTCTACCCAAGCCAGTGAGTATATCCAAGACTTGTATAATAGAAAAATTAAGATATTGAAGAAAGAAAGTGAAGAAACATAAGATTAAAAAAAAACCCTCCAATTTTCATAGATTGGTAGGATTAATGTAGTGAAAATGGCCACCCTCCCAAAAGCAATCTCCAGAGTCAACACAACTTTCATCTACATTTCAACAAAATTATTCACATAAATTTAAAAGACATTTTTCTTTCTTTTTAAAAATTAATTTATTTTATGTATGCTCTCTCTGACACACTAGTACAGGCCACCAGACCCCATTACAGATGGTTGTGAGCCACCATGTCATTGCCAGGAATTGAATGCAAGACCTCTGGTAGATCAGTCAACACTTTCACCTGCTGAGCTATCTCTCCAGCCCAACATTTTTCAATTTTATATTGGAACACAACAAACCCAGGGTAGTTAAACAATCATGAATGAGAAAAGATATGTTGGAGGTATCACCATCTTCCATCTAAAATGGTACTACAAAGCTATAGTCATAAAAAGAGCATGACTTGATATAAAAATAAACACACTAATCAATGAAATGAAATACGAGACAGACATAAGTGTACACTTATATACACCTGAATTTTGACAAAGCCGGAAATACACAACTGGAAAAAGACAATATTTTCAACAAATGGTGCTGCTCAAACTGGCTGGCCCCATGTAGAAGAATGCAAATAGATCCATAATTATCACCCTGCACAAAACTTAACTCCGAAAGAATCAAGGACCTTAACAAAAGGTCAGATACCCTGAATCTGATAGAAGGAAAGTGGGGAATAGTCTTGGATTCATTGTCACAGGAAAAGAATTCTGAACAGGACAATAATAGCACAGCCACTAAGAACAACAACTAACAGCTGGGACTTCATGAAACTGGAAGGTTTCTACAAAGCCAAGGACACTATCATTCTGACAAAATGGAAGGCTACAGAACTGAAAAAGATCTTTACCAACTAACTACACATCCAAAAAAGGCCTAGGATCCAAACTATACAAAGGAGTTTAAAAAAAAAAAAAACAACCAAACAAAAACAAAACAAAACAAACCAAACCAAAATTTAATTAAAATTTGGGCACTGAAGTAAACAGAGATTACTGAATAGAGGAAACACAAGACTGAGATTTTATCTTATACTAGTTAGAATGGCAGTGATCAGTATAACAAAAGACAGCTCATGCTGCCAAGGATGTGGGGGAAGGAGATCACCCATACATTGCTTGTGGGGGTGTAAACTTGTAAGTCTCTGTAGAACTCAGTGTGGCCTTCTGAGAGAATCTGGGAATAGATTTACCTTAAGATCCAGCTATACCACTCTTAGGAATATACTCAAAGGGTATGTCTTAGTCAGGGTTTCTATTCCTGCACAAACATCATGACCAAGAAGCAAGTTGGGGAGGAAAGAGTTTATTGAGCTTACACTTCCATGTTGCAGTTCATCACCAAAGGAAGTCAGGACTGGAACTCAAGCAGGTCAGGAAGCAGGAGCTGATGCAGAGGCCATGGAGGGATGTTCCTTACTGGCTTGCTTCCCCTGGCTTGCTCAGCCTGCTCTCTTAGAGAACCCAAGACTACCAGCCCAGGGATGGCACCACCCACAAGGGGTCCTCCCTTAATCACTAATTGAGAAAACGCCCCACAGCTGGATCTCATGGAGGCACTTCCTCACCTGAAGCTCCTTTCTCTGTGATAACTCCAGTCTGTGTCAGGTTGACACACAAAACCAGCCAGTATGGGGTGCTTTGTTTTGCCAAAACTGTCTGACCTGGGCTTTTTTTTTTTCTCCGACTTTTAATGACTTCTATTTCTTGAGTGGTTATCAGTGTATTAGAATTGTTTATCTGATTTTGGTTTAACTTTGGTAAGTGGTTCATTTCTTTTAGATATTTCAATTTTGCCAAGTGTGGGTTTTGAAGTGTGATTGTATTTCCTTGGTGACTGGTTTTGTCCCCTTTTCGTTTCTGATTTTGTTAATTTGGATACACTCTCTCTGCCTTTTAGTAACTTTGGATCAGGGCTTGTCTATCTTGTTGACGTCCTCAAAAGACCAACTCTTTGCTTCATTGATTCTTTGTATTTTTCTCTTCATTTCTATTTTATTGGTTTTAATCCTCAGTTTTTTATTTTGTTTTGTTTTGTTTTTCATCTCTTCCTTTTGGATGTGTTTGCTTCTCTTTGTTCTAGAGAGTACAGAGGAACAGTTAAGTCACTAGTATGCTATTTGTACTCTTCCTCTACGAAGGCACCTAATGCTATGATCCTCTTAGAATCACTTTGATTGTGTCCTGAAAGTTTATGTGCAGTCACTTTCATTGAATTCTAGGAAGTCTTTAATTTCTGTCTTTATTTCTTCCTTGACCTGGTGGCCAATGACTAGAGAGTTCTTCAATTTTTATGAATTTGTAGGCTTTCTGTTGTTACTGTCATTATTTAAATCCAGCTTTAATCCACTTTTGTTCTGGTCTGGTAAGATACAGGGGTTTATTTCAATTTTCTTGTCTCTGTTGAGACTTGATTTGTTAGCATGTATATGATCCATTTTGGAGACGGTCCCATGTGGTGCCGAGATGAAGATATATTCTTTTGTGTTTGAACGAAATGTTCTGCAGATATCCATTTGAGACATATAATCTGTTAGTTCCATTATTTCTCTGTTTAGTTTCTGTTCTGGATGACCTTCCATTAGTGAGAGTGGGGTGTTAAAGTCTCCCACCTATTAATGTGTGGAGTTCAATGTGTGATTGTGTTAGCAATGTTCCTTTTATAAATGTGGGTGCCTCCTAATCCTCAAGAGACTTGAGGCTCTAGGGAGTGAGGAGGCCTGGTGGGGTGCGGGTGAGAGAGTGGGGACAGTCTATTGGAGATGAGGGTGGGGAGGAATGGGATGAGAAACAGTCAGAGGGCAGACTGGGTAGGGGATAACAACTGGACTGTAAAAAAATTAAATAATAATAACAATAATAATAATAACAATAATAACAATAATAAATGTGTGTGCCTACCTTAGTTAGGGTTTCTATTGCTGAGATGAAACACCATGAATGAAAAGCAAGTTGGGAAGATAATTGTTTATTTGACTTACACTTCCCCCATGATCTTCATCACTGATGGAACTCAGGACAGGAACTCAAACAGGGCAAGAAGAACCTGGAGGCAGGGCTGAAGCAGAGGCTATGGAAGGGCGCTGCTTCCTGGCTTGCTTCCCTCCCATGGCTTGCTTTTTTATAGACCCTAAGACCCCTAGCCAGGCGTAGAACCACTCACAATGGGCTAGGCCTTCTTCAGCCAATAAGTAATTAAGAAAATGCCTTATAGCCAGATATTATGGATTCCTTTTCCCAACGTTCTGTCTCTTTAGATAACTCTAGTTTGGTGTCTGTGGCATAGATGTTTAGCATTAAGGTGTCATCACAGTGGTGAGGATAAAGTGTCCCTCTCCATGTTTTTTGGTTAATTTTTGTTGGAAGTCTATTTTGTTAGATGTTAGAATAGCTATATTAACTTGATTTTTGGGTCCATTTGCTTGGGAAAACTTTTCCAACCCTTTACTCTGAGGTAATATCTAGTTGAGGTGTGTTTCTTGTATGCCGCAGAAAGATGGACCCTGTTTTCACAATCCATTCTGTTAGCCTGCGTCTTTTTATTGGGGAACTGAGTCCATTAATATAGAGTAATATTAATGAGTGATGTTAATTTCTAATATTATATTGTTGTTGATGGTGGTGGTAGGACGCGTGTATGTTTGTGCCTGCATGTGTGTATGTGTGTATATGTGTGTGTGTGTATACACACATCTCTTCTTTTGGTTTTGCTGATATGATATTATTTATTTCCTAAGTTTTCATGGGTGTAGTTTACCTCCTTGGATTGGAATTTTCCTTCTAGTACCTTCTGTAGGATGGGGTTTGTGGTAGATACTGTGTAAATTTGACTTTACCATTAAATAGCTTATTTTTTTTGTCTATGGTGATTGAAAGCTTTGCTGGCTACAGTAACCTGGGCTGGCCAGACGCATAGGCAGCAGAGGATGGCCTTGTTGGACATGAAAGGGAGGAGAGGCCTCTGGTTCTGGAAGGGCTCGATGCAGCAGTGCAGGGGAATACCAGGACAAGGGAAGCAGGAGGGGGTTGATTGGGGAACAGGGGGAAGGAGGGTGGCTTATAGGATTTTCAGGGGTGGGGGTGGAACAGGAAAGGGGAAATCATTTGAAATGTAAATAAAGAACATATCTAATTAAAAAAAAAGAAAAATTTCTCTCCACTTTTTTGATGTAAATTATGTATGTTAAATTCATTATTTTCAGATGGGATTCTTTTTGTTTGTTTGTTTGGTTGGTTATTTTGGTTTTTTGGATTTGGTTTTTTTCAAGACAGGGTTTCTCTGTATAGCCCTGGCTGTCCTGGAACTCACTCTGTAGACCAGGCTGGCCTCGAACTCAGAAATCCACCTGCCTCTGCCTCCCAAGTGCTGGGATTACAGGCATGCGCCACCACCACCAGACTCAGATGGGATTTTTTAAAGGTTTATTTTAATATTTTAAATGATGTGTAGCAGCGTGTGTGTATCTGCATTTGGGTATGTACACCTGAGAACAGGTACCCATGGAGGTCATAGCTGGAGTTACAGATAGTCAGTTGAGCTGCCTGATATGGGTACTGAGAAACAAATTTTGATTTTTTGGAAGAACAGCAAGTGCTCTTAATATCCAAGCCATCTCACCAGGCCATCAAATGTTGTTTTCAAAATATCCTCTTTTTCAAAACTACTGAGTGTATCATGAAGCCCCAATAATAATATTAACTTCACAAAAATTGAATTACACACACACACACACACACACACACACACTACTAATCAATTCTATAAACTGCTGCTTCCAGAGATATGACTTGTTCTTTTAAATAAAGTTTAATAGCTTTTAGAAATGAATAAAACTGTTCAACACTGAAAATGGAAATAGAAATACTTTTGAATATCCTTATTTTCTCAAACTGCTGCTATGATTTTGTTGGTGGAGGAGTTTGTCTCATGTGTAAATGTCTTAAATTTTTGGCCAGGTGTGATGGCTCGTACATTTCATCCCAACTCTTGGTAGGTAAAGATAGGAGAATTAGTTCAAGACCACTCTCAGCAACACAGCAAATATAAGGGCCACTTAGGCTATCTCAGGGTATCTCAAAAACAGAAAAATGTGTCTGTATATGTGTGTTTATGTGAGCATGTATTTGTGTGCATGCTGTGCATGTGCATGTTATGCATATAAATTTCAATATGATCAATGTTTTGAGTTTGATATAACAAAGATAAATCAAATATGTCCTTCCATTCCCCTCTCCACTTTTTTATTTTTTATTTTAAAATTTGGAGTCTTGGCTAGGTTGCCTGGAAATTCACAACTACAAATAGCTTGAAAGGCTATGTGAGAAAGTTCAAAGTGTCCTAAAACTGGATACTTTTGATAGTGCTAGATCTCATATATAATACATACATACATATATACATATACATACTCATAAAACACACACACATATTAAGTGTATATATATATGTATATATATATATTAAGGGCAACTTTCTAAAATCTTTTTAACTTTACTTAAAAGAGTAAATCATATCTGTGAGCTTGGTATCTCAATGAAAAATCATGAATTTTCCCAAATTGTACATTATTTTGAAATACTATTAATTATGTAAACTAGATAACAAAAAGGGTTGGGGGATTAAAGGCTACATTCCTCAAGAAATACTACGTATCTTTTAATTTCAGATGTCTCAAAAGTTTTTCAAAGACAATCATTAAGGAGATTTTCATGATCATGAAGTTCAAATTAGAGTTCACTGTTCTGTTGAGCCCTTTATCATTTGCTTCTTAGAAAATAACCTCTTCTTTGGTGTAATATTTATTAAAATCTTTGGTGTTCTTAACATTTTCAATAAAAAAAAAAACTAAAACAGAACGACTGCTGAGATCAAGGTGTAACTTGTTATCACATCTGGCCAGTACTTTCATGTTGTACCTTCTATAATATATTTGTATGTAATACAGGGGCCAAACAATATTGCTGCAAGAGGTAACGTTTGAAATTAGAGTTTTTGATAGGAAAATAATATGACCCCTCTTGATTCAATGTTGTGTTTGTAATGCATATAAGCTGGAGCTTGCCTTTACAATGTACAAAGATGTGTAGCTGAAATTAATATGAACTGTGTGTGGCGTCATTAAGCCATTGTACTAGGGGAAAAGAATAAATCATAAATCACTTTGATGGGAAGCACATAGCTACTGGAAATTGGGTCTAATGCTGTCTTGATTGGGACTCCAAATTGGAAATCTACATGTCCAGACACTGAAGGTCTCTATCTCCAACTGGTCTTTTGATTGATCAACACAGAACCATCAGCCAATGTTGGGTAGAGAGAGAGAGAGGTGGGATTTCTAGGTTCCTGGGAGAAGAAACACAGAGGGGAGAAAGAAAAGATCTCCACCAGAAGAAGCGAGTAGGAAGGCCCATGCCTGGAAGGAACAGGAGGGAGTAATGGCCAAAATGTAGGTACAAGAAGGGAAGCTGCCCCCAGAAGGGCTGCCAGGGCGTTCTGGGCAGCAAAGATAAGGGGGGCACCCAGAAGGAGCCAAGGCAACAAGATAAAATATAGATTTAAGTGTTAAGTCAGGAATGCTGGAGGGGTAAATGTGCTGGCTGCAGGGAGGTTTAGAAGTGCCCAGCCTTTGAACTAGTGAAGACATAACAAAATTAGCTGGAGCCTTGCATGTGTGTGTGTGTGTGTGTGTGTGTGTGTGTGTGTGTGTATGTCTTTCATTTGTGAATCCAGAGAGCTCTTGGTCTGGTGCAGCATGCAACTCGCCAGGAGCCAGAGTGGATTAACTAATTCACTGCTATACACAACAGGCAGATGTGAAGATTTTAGTAATGAAGGACTTGGTCTTAAGTTCTTCTTGTTCAGCATCTAAATCCCAGCATTTGGCAGGCTAAGGCAGGAGAATTGAGGTCTGATGGGGGTATATAGTGAGTTAGACTAGACTGCACTATGTGGAAAGATCTTGACTCAAAACCAGGCCAACAAGCAAGTGAGGGAGCAAGCAAGCAGGAGAGCTGTGGAGAAAGAATTCAGTCGTGGGGAAGTGTAGCCTCCCTCAGTAGTCTGGGTCACTTCCGGAGCCAACAGCTTAACTCCCTTGATGGTCCTACCAGAAGCAATTCAGAATGGCTGAGTTGTAGTTAGCTTCAGAAGCAGGAAAATTTGAAATAAAGAATAAACTGTCTAGCCATTCTCTTGATTTTGCCACTTTAATAATCCTGGTTAAATACATGAGCCATTGTAGGTGGCAGAAACTATATATGTTTTCAAACAAACACATTACCCCCCTCATAAAAACACACCATTAATTTGCAGAAATGATTGCAATGTGAAGCAAATTAGGCTTTTTACCCCCTTAGATATATGCCGGGGTCCAGCCTCGACACAGGATCGGAGTTCTCAACTGGAAGCAGGGATATCTGGAAGGCGCATAATAAATATACACAGACTACTTTTTGGGTATAAGCTGACAGGCAAGTTTTCAAGGCTTAAAGTTTCTCTTCTTTCTCATTCGCTGCTCTCTTTCTCTCTTGTTCACTCACTTGCAATTTGAGGCTGCACACTCTGCATTCTCCTGCGCACACTGCATTCTCCTGCACACACTCTGCATCCTCCTGTGCACTCTGCATTCTCCTGCGCACTCTGCATTCTCCTGCACACTCTGCATTCTCCTGCACACTCTGCATTCTCCTGCACACACTGCATTCTCCTGCACACACTCTGCATTCTCCTGTGCACACTGCATTCTCCTGCACACACTGCATTCTCCTGCACACACTCTGCATTCTCCTGTGCACACTGCATTCTCCTGCACACTCTGCATTCTCCTGTGCACACTGCATTCTCCTGCACACTCTGCATTCTCCTGCACACTCTGCATTCTCCTGCACACACTGCATTCTCCTGCACACTCTGCATTCTCCTGCACACACTGAATTCTCCTGCACACACTGCATTCTCCTGCACACTCTGCATTCTCCTGCACACTCTGCATTCTCCTGCACACACTGCATTCTCCTGCACACTCTGCATTCTCCTGCACACACTGCATTCTCCTGCACACTCTGCATTCTCCTGCACACACTGCATTCTCCTGCACACTCTGCATTCTCCTGCACACTCTGCATTCTCCTGCACACACTGCATTCTCCTGCGCACTCTGCATTTTCCTGCACACTCTGCATTCTCCTGCACACACTGCATTCTCCTGTACACTCTGCATTATCCTGCACACACTGCATTCTCCTGCACACTCTGCATTCTCCTGCACACTCTGCATTCTCCTGCACACACTGCATTCTCCTGCACACTCTGCATTCTCCTGCACACACTGCATTCTCCTGCACACTCTGCATTCTCCTGCACACTCTGCATTCTCCTGCACACACTGCATTCTCCTGCGCACTCTGCATTTTCCTGCACACTCTGCATTCTCCTGCACACACTGCATTCTCCTGTACACTCTGCATTCTCCTGCACACACTGCATTCTCCTGTACACTCTGCATTCTCCTGCACACACTCTGCATTCTCCTGCACACTCTGCATTCTCCTGCACACACTGCATTCTCCTGCGCACTCTGCATTCTCCTGTGCCCTCTGCTTTTCTCCTGTGCGCTTTTCTTTTCTTGCACTCTCTCGCTCATACACACTTCTGTGTGTTCCCCTTTCACTCACACACACACTTCACACACACCTCACACACACACCACATGCAGTTTCCTCTTAAACACACACACACTCTTCACACACATCTGACATTCTCTCTTCATTCACTCGTCACAAGCTCTTCTCATGTTCTCTGCATTCACTCACTTGCTCTTCACATGCTCTCTACATGTTCTCTGCATGCTCTCTACATGCTCTCTGCATGCTCTCTACATTCTCTCTACATGCTCTCTGCATGCTCTCTACATGCTCTCTGCATGCTCTTCTACATGCTCTCTACCTGCTCTCTACATGATCTCTTGCCTTCTTCTTGTTCCAGTCTTTTATTGATACTCCAAAAACAGATAAAAAGACATTGTATAATCGTTGCCAAATCAAATGAAAAAGAATAACCAAGTCCCACAAAGAATCAAGAATTACAATTGTTCCCCAAAGTTTCAAGCTTCCCTATTCCCAGGCCTATAGCCAAAATAATAATAATTGCAAACTTATCATTATTTAAACTTTAACTTTAACTATTATACTTCAGAGCTCAGAGCTCCGAGGCCAGCTACTTGCATTTCCTTGTAAAGCTCTAATGATAAATGACACGGGCAAAGCTGCCAGGCAGTGGCCAGAAAGAATCAAGTTAACCCTTAACTCCATAGTTCCCCTAGCTTTCCACTTCTACACATTGCACACAATAACTCTTCTAAGAGTCCCAGTGCTTTGACTTAGTTTTACTATTCTAATACCTGCTTATCCAGGAGACACTCTCAAATGTTATGCAGAACTTATTTCATAACTTTAATAGTTTTTTCTTTCTTTGGGATCCCAATGTTGGCTCTAATTCATTTTCTAATAATTTCATCAAACTTTCATTGCAAGTCAAGCATTAATCTGGAACTACCACTGTGCAGTTATTGCATTGTTTCTAAGATGAGGACACACAGCATGTACCTGCGCCATTAGGACTGTGCTGTGCTGTGCTGTGCTGTGCTGTGCCCAATGCCACAATTTTTAATTGTTTAAGAATCATTACATCAGGGAACATCTAGTTTCACAGAATTCACCAGAGCAGAAGGAGAAAGAAGTAAGAAAGTCAGATAGAATAATTATGCACACCAAGGCCAACTGAAAAACAGTCACACACAAATGAAACCCATACAGCCGTTGTGGAGGGCTAAGGTTAGGAGAAATGGGAACAACCGTTGTTACAAAGAACTGCTGCGGGCTACTGAGATGTCTCCATCCAGGCCTACTGCAGACAGTCCCTTATTTCAGATGGTGGATCCCCTGGAGAGATGTGTCTCCTGCTTCTCAGGTTCCCAAATACCATCCTTTTCTACAAGGACCTGCTGCGGGCTTTTGAGATGTCTCCATCCCAGCCTATTGCAGGCAGTTCCTGTCATTGTTTGCTGTCCCCAGCAGATATATTCTTTATTTACATTTCAAATGATTGTCCCTTTCCTGGATCCCCCTTCCTGAAAGTCTTATAAGCCCTCTCCCCTCCCCCTGTTTCTCAATCAACCCCCTTCCGCTTCCCTGTCCTGCTATTCCCCTACACTGCTGCACTGAGCCTTTCCAGGACCAGGGGCCTCTCCTTCCTTCTTCTTGGGCATCGTTTGATATGTGCATTGTGTCTTGGGTATTCTGAGCTTCTGGTCTACTGCAAAGTAGGTTTTATAACAATTACATTTTATTAAAGAAATTAATGAAAAATTTTGGCCAGAATCAAAGGATGAATCTGGCTATTGCATAAACATAAAACAAGTTATTGGCAATTCAAGGGAATCTTTATTAACTGACAATATTATTTCATTCTGCCAGTACTGATTAGAATTCCACTTTCAGAACAAAATAAGTTAGAGCATGTATTGAAGCAAGGCCCAGACTCTGCCTCAGCTCTCTCTCACCTTCCTCTCTGTGTGTCTTGTCTTCTCTGTGTGTCTAATCTCCTCCTGCCTCTCTCCTATAGAGACTCTTTTGGTTACATGGAAACCCACCTGGGATAACTTCAGCATATCAGGGGCTTTAGTCACATCTGCAAAGACTATCTTCCTAAAGTCACATTTGCAAGGTCTAGAAATTAGGACCCAATATCACTTTTGAGACATTATTCAATCCACCACAGTTGCTTATTACGATGAAGACTAATAGATTATTCTGAATGGAATCCTTAGAAACACTTTTAGACGTTGGATATTGTTGTTGGTTGTGTGATTGTTCTTTTGACCATGGAGATCTACTTCTTGAGGCAGACAGGACTTGCTCCCTTGAAGAACAGGATTCTAAAGAGGTCCATCTGGGTGGATGCAGTTGTCACATCATTTTGTGCTATACTTATGGTTAATGCTCTGCAAAGGTAGCACACGCATTCTCCTTCGTGTGCAGTATTTCAGTGTTTATGGAATTTGTGACCGTATGCTTTACTGTTTATTTTTGATAATTTAATAATTATGAATATTGGAAGTTATTATAGGATTAAAGATTGACATCTACCTGTGTTTGTCTTTAAATTGACTTTATATTTATTCAATTGATTTAAAGCAGTGGTTCTCAGCCTTCCTAATGCTGTGACCCTCATATCGTTCCTCATGTTGTGGTGAACCGTAACCATAAAATTGTTTTTGTTGTTACTTCATAGCTGTAATTTTGCTATTGCTATGAATCATAATATAAATAGTTTTGGAAAGGCTTGCCAAGGGGGTTGTGACCCACAGTTTGCAAACTAATGATTTAAAGTGTATTTATTTTAAAATGCTATTTATTTCACTCATGTAGGTCCTGGATTTTGATGGGTTACAAATTGATAGTTATTAGCAGTGACAGTATATTTGTTACTTACATAAGATATATTATTTTCTTAGCTCCCAGACACATCCTTTCATGACACCCACAATAAGCCAGTCCTGGTGTAGAAATTGAGATGTAATACCAGGACTGTCCACGTGGTGGCAACCGTTATTAAATTTCTGATCAATTTTATTTTGAAAACATTCATTTAAAGATACCATTTCATTATTAGAAACATGTTAAAATTTCTATTATTTTTACAATAATATTGAGTATATTATGTTTGAGTATGTTATAAATAGTGGCATTAAGTAGTTTATTTATATTCTAGGGAGATATTTTAGTGACTTCATACATTTTGAATTTTAACATATTCTAACAGTTTTTTAATGTAGCTAGACAGTTGGAATGATTTAAATTTCTAAAAATAGAAAAATTAAAATTTTTGTGTTAATTATTTTAAAATTTTAAACCCAGGACTTTGAACAAAATACAAACATATTTAACCTACTGATTTGACTTTGGAAATGTATAAAGACATTGAGGAGCCTAGAGCTTGTATTATCTATTAATCACTTTTAATAAGTGTGTATCTACAGGGGACTCAAAAACATTTTTTATGAAAATATGCTTTGAAGAGAAAGCATCGTATTAATAAAATATAAATTCTACAGTTTCTCAGTCTAGCTCTTATTAAATTAATGAGGGCATCAGACTAAGGGGTTGTATTACCCTGAGATTTTCCTCAGCAAGGTGAAACTCCCTCAGAGCAGGAACTGAACTTATAGTCTAGGAAGCGGTCATAGTCAGAAAGCACCAACTAGCAGCAAACCAGGACAGAATGTATATTTCCGTTTTAAATACTGATAAATGTGCCTTGTCTCAAGTCTAGGAGCCCTTTATGAGCTGTCCACCTCCTCCTTCCATGGCTGTGGCTTCTTCTCCTACTCTCGCTCCAATCCTTCCCTTACAGGTTAAACATGACTAACGTTACCCTTGGACACAGTACAAAGGAAAATACTTGTTTCACAGTTCTGCAAATCGTCATCAGCATATGACACATTTACATTATCCCCTGTTTGTACAATATATACATATGTATATATGTACACATGTATTATGTATACATGTATACACATACATATACATACATATATGTATGTATCTGTATATATGTATATATGTGTACACATGCATGCATATACATACATATATGTATATGTATACATACATATACATATATACATAAGTATATGCACACACACACACACACACACACACACACACACTCTTGCTCTTTTTCTTTCTCCTTCTCCCTCTTTCCTTTATTTTTGTTTTCTATATTTTTCAAGCCAAGATCTTGTAATGTATTCCAGGCTGACCTCAAATTTGTGATTCGGACTTCAGCTTCACCAGTGTTGAGATCATAGGAATGTGTCGCCAAGCCCAGATTTCGGGTATATTTCCCATAATTATGCATTATATTTTTAAAGGTTATTTTATACTGTTGTCTTTCCTTTTTCAAAAAAACACTAAAGAATATAAAGATGGGATTTATATTTAATAACTATGTCTACTTTATATCAAAATATAATCTATTGAGAATAAAAATAATTAAGATCATAAAAACAGAGATCTTACCTTCTAGAAAACCCAGAATCAAAGATGTAAGTAAAGTTTTATGTAGTTGAATTTTATTTCTAGAAATGAGCTGAAAAAAAATCAGTGACTTTAGCCAAGTTGTGCTACTAATTTAAATAGTGTAAGAATGTACTATCCATGAAGAACTCAAACACAGACAGAAGTGAGAGCTGAAATTTAAAATTTTACTAATTCATCCATGAATTAGTAAATGTAGAATCCAGTTACTTTCTATGCTTTAGGATAAAGGTTGGTATTTTAGAAGTAGGACTATTTTGCCTTTGCGAATTCTCTGGGCAGCTCTATTCAGTGAGTCATCTCAGTGAACAATGCTAAAGGTTTACTGCTCACTTTTCCTCAGTAATCGGGGTTAACAATTTTCTTAGATTTGATAATACACAACTAGAATGCATAGCTTTTGTGCACCACTGTGCTCTTCCAGAACCAGACCACAGCCTCCTTGAAAGTGAGTGTCTTTTTGCCTTCCGTCCAGCCTAAAATTTGACACAAAGCCTGTGCCCAGTGAGGACCTAGTGAGCCGTTGACTGGGTTAAGGCACAGGTGTGTCTCTTCCACTTTAGCTTCTGTTTTCTCGTTGCTGAATGTAGTTGCTATGTTGGATGACCTCTAAGGGTCATTCAGGTGCCTCAGCTGCCATTAATGCTTCTAATGGGTGCTTTATCTATTTGCCATATAAGTTACTGTTAGTGTTACAGGTACCAGGGGACTGAAGGGCCACTGTCAGTCTCAGTGCAGCCTGCGAATAGATAGTGAATTCTAAGACAGTGTGGGGTGCAGAGTAATACCCCACTTCAAAAAACAGAGTACAAATGAACTAAAAAGTTAGCAAGGTTTGAGTTTTTAGCTCAGTACTTGCCCAGCATGGATAAGCACTATGTTTGATTCTCAGCACTGAAAACAATATTGATAGGTACCATCAGTAAGTCTATGGTGTTCAAACACTAAATTATAATGCTAGAGAGAGGGCTTAGTGGTTGAGTGCTTGCCTTTCTTGAAAAGGATTGGGGTTTGGTTACTAGCGCTGTACCAGACAGCTCACACCTACTTGTAACTGCAGCTTTAAGAGATCCAGTGCCTCTTTCTGGCACTTCACACACACACACACACACACACACACACACACACACACACACACACTTTGGAAATGGGGAGAGGTAGGTCACATTTCCTGGTTGAAATATGATGGGCAAAGACGCCCCTGACTATTTTTTGAATATGATTATTATTTTTTAATTAATTAATTTTATGTATATGAGTACACTATAGCTGCACTGATGATTGTGAGACACCATGTAGTTGCTGGGATTTGAACTCAAGGCCTTTGGAAGAGCAGTCAATGCTCTTAATCACTGAGTCATCTCTCTAGCCCTCTTGAATAGGATTATTATTGTCATCATTTTATAGAGGCAGCAACTGAGGCTCCGAGAAGTTCAGTAACTCATTTGAAGTGAACAAGCACAAAACAAAAACTCAAACATCTGGATGGCTGCCCTCAGACAAGTTGGTTTCTAACACTATCCACATATCTGCGATGCATGGACTCATAGAGGGGGGTTTGAACCATTCTACCAATAGCCTTTTACAGATTCAATGCAATCCAAATGGAAATCCCCACCTTATTTTTTTTTATCAGAAATAGAAATAGCTATTCTAAAATTTTGAAGGAACTATAAAAGATCTTAGATAGTCAAAATGATCCTGAACAAAAATAAAGCTAAGCAAAACAAACAGCAACAAAACAAAATTCTGTAGAAATTACCTCTCCAGTTCTCAAGATATATTACAGAGCAACGATGGTAAAAACAGCAGGGCACGGGCACAAAAACAAACATGTAGACTCATGGAACAAAGCCCAGGACCAAACACTGTTGGGGAGTCAGATGATTTGTGGTTCCTTCTCAGGCACAAGCCCTGACCCAGACACAAGACAATGGCTCAGAGAAATGTCTTCCAGAGAAATGTCTTCCAGGGCACATGGCCACAATAGCAGGGAAGCATAGAAGAAAGGACTCAGAGGGTCAAAGATTTGGATCTCTGCTTGCAATGCAATCTCTAGGAATCAGATAGACCATATGTACACAGCAATGGGAAAAATACAAATTGTTCTTCAATTAAATCTTCTGTCTCCGTTTTCCCAAGTTCCTGCGATGCCTGGAGCTGTGCATGATTTGTGTATCCCGCATGGGAATGATCTGAAGCTTCTTTATCTTGTAAATATTTTTTAGCAGGCAGTCTTTTGCTTTTTTATAATGTGGTTGTCATGCCTAGGTTCGTAATTTTAATGAAAAATGTATGGAAATACTTTCCTTTGTTGTCTGTGTTTGATATTTTGTATACGAAGTCTTTTCATATTCTTTATCATCAATTTGAAAGCTTTAGACTCAAGGAGACAGACACATCTGTGACTGTGTCCATGAGGGTGTCTCTCAGAGAGCATTCACCTACTGGGGAAAGACTCACACTCTATGTGAGGGACCCCACTCTGAGAGGGCTGGGTCTCTCTGCTTCCTGACTATAATAATGGCATCTGTTGCCTCACAACCTCGTTGACATGCCTTTCCCATCATGATGTGCTAAATCCTCTTGAACTGTAAAAAACCAAAACAACAACAGCAAAAACCCAAACAAACAAACAACAAGAAACAAAAGAACAAAAATCTTCTTTTTAAATTTGCTTCTTGTCAAGCAGCAGCAGCAGCTACAACAACAACAAAGTAAGTAAAATATGTCCTCAGAGCACAGGCATTTGATACTTCTAGTCCTATTTCCCATGTGAATGGGTATTCCACTAACATCTGTTTATAGAATGGAAATCCTTCCTTCTGTCCTTAATTTTAATGATAGATTACTATCTATGTTTATTATGTGTGCACATATGGACCTGCGCATGCCTTGTCACGTGTTGGGGTCGGAAGGCAACTGTGTGAGTATGTTCTCTCCTGCTATTTTGATTCTGGGAATTAAACTTAGATTGCCATGCTTAGTGGCAAGCTCTTTGAATGTGATGAACCATCTCTTTGTCCATGACCTGGATTAGTTTTATATTGCCCCAGTCTTCTGCTAAATATACTAAAACACAGTTTGGATTTTGTAGTCTATTCCATTGATTTTTCTATCCTGGATAAAAACAACCAAATACTTGACAAGAAGCAAATTAAAAAAAGAGGATTTTTGTTCTTTTGTTTTTTTTTTTTTTGTTTTTTTTTTTTTGTTTTTTTTTTGCTGTTTTGTTTTTATACTACAGTTCAAGAGGATTTAGCACATCATGATGGGAAAAGCATGGCAAGTCACAGTGTCTGACTTACTTTATCAGTAAAGTCTTGACTTCTTTTTCTTCTTCTTTACAGCTTAGTTTGTAATATTTACACCACTGAGGATGATGAGCAGTGGGCGCATGATAGTTCTCGCTGTCTCTCTGTCTCTCTGTCTCTCTGCCTCTCTGTCTCTCTCTCTCTCTGTCTCTCTCTGTCTCTCTCTGTCTCTCTCTGTCTCTCTCTCTCTCTCTCTCTCTCTCTCTCTCTCCAGGTGTGAGCTGCAATACAGATGTTGAGAATTGATCAGGGTTCTCTGGAAGAGCAGCCAGCACTCTTAACAGCTGAGCCATCATCATCTCTCTAGTCCGAGTCTTGATTTCTTAAGATGCATTTTTTCTTCAATTTTTAATACTGGCCCTTTTGAAATATCTGTACTAATTTTACTACTGTCTACTTTATTGTATGTTGGCTGGAGTTATATTCCATTTTAGATTAACTGAATTCACTATTAAATTTCAAACTATCACAACATGTTTCCTTATTAATTTAGATGCTGCAGTTTCTAACAGCATTCCATAATTTCCATCAATAAAGTTTCACATTTTGTTTAGTCTGCCTATATTTTCCAATTTTTGTTTCTAAAATGTACTAGAAATATTTTTTCATTATCATTTGCCTTGTTCCCCCTTCCATTGGAATGCAAGTTTCAAGAACATAGAGGTTGTGTCTCTTTTACTCACTTTTAACTAAGGCCATAGAACAGAGGCCATGACTGCTGTATCAGGGGCTTTCCACATGTCCATAAGTTGCTATTACAGTTTCTAATGAACTAGTTTTGCTTCATAATAATTTTACAATTGTTTTGCTGATCTGGGCAAACTTGTATCATAATGTTTTATGTAGTAATTCTGTTGAATTTTACTTGTACAGAATGAAAACTTCTGAATTAAAAACTTTTCAGCTTTTAATCAACATCTAGTTCTTAAAATATATGTTGCATAAACCAGGAACTACATGACAGAATATTACCATATCTAAAGGGAAGGCACTGGGTATTAACCTTGTCTAAAGAGAAGACACTGAAAATCTTGTTATTAGTAATATTAGGAACTGAGAATTTGAATTTATAAGGTGAATAAATGGTTTTTGATCATTTATTTGTTAATTTGTCCAACAAATATTCAATTGTAAATTACATCTTTAAATAACTGATGTGATTGTAATCTTTTTATTTCAGTTAATATATCAAATTACATAATTGAGTCTCTAACTTCGAATAAAATTTAGCATCTGGGGTAACTCGGTAGAAAATTTTCCAATGATATAAATTGTCATTAAGATATTTATAGTGATTTGTCTCTAGTAAATTGGCTATATGAATTTCCAACATCACTGTACTTCAAGATATATGTTGATTTTAGGTTTTCATATAAGAATATACTTTAGGTTGAGCATATCCCTCAATATCTATCTTCTTTTTTCTTGTTCCTTTCTATTTCGCATTGTACTTTCTATACCTAAAGTTTTCCTCTTTTTAAAATGTCATATTACATGCATATTTTCATGACTTTATGTATCTATAAAAATCCATAAATTATAAACAAGAAAAAACAATATTTGTCTAAGACTGTCTTAGTTTACATACAATGATTATTTTAGTGTTCCATAAATGATCTATATTTTTCTTTATCATCAATAAAAGCTTCATTGGGAATACACATTTTCTATTTACATTCCTCTGCTAGGTACACGTTAGTTTTATAACTTAGCTATTGTGAACTGCACTGCAACAAACATTCTTCTGAAATATTTCTGTGAGATCTTGACTAGTAGTCAAGTGGTACAAGATATAGGGTACAGTAGGATCATATAGAAGACTTATTTTTAGTTTTATAGAAACCTCTATACAGATTTCTACAGTATCTGAATATGGGGTTCCTCTTTGTCTGCATCTTTGTAGACATAATGATAATTAGTTATTGTTTTCTTAATGACTGTCTTTCTGAGTGGAGTGAGATGGCATCTCAGGGTACTGTTCTTTAAATTTTGGAAACTTTTAGAAATGTATATAATGTCCCTCAATCATATCTTACTTTCTACTTCCTCCTTCCTGTTTTCCTCCCCTATCTCCCTTGTATCTTTTCCTCGCAGATTCAAGTCCTCTTTACATTTTTTAACCCACTGAATATATTTAGTGCTGACCATATGTACATGATTTGGGGGACATCACTGGCAAAGGAGTTAACTGTTAATGATTATACAACAAAGAATAGTGACTCTCTCTACGGTATCAGCCATCAATTGTCAGTAGATCCCCAGCTAGGGCTGGGATCTAAGGAGCCCTCCCTACCACTGTGCTGAATGTTTTCAAATCTGGCTTAATATTTTTTTATGTCTTGCGCAGGATACCACAGTTGCTGCGACTTCAGGTGCAATATCTATGCAGTGTCCAGAGAACACCGTTCCATAATATGCCTTTCCATCCGCTGGCTATTATATTCTTTCCATCCCCTCTCTCATGATGCTCCTTGAGCCTTGAATGATGTCATGGTTTCCATATATGTACCCTATCTCTGGATGAGAACTCACAGATTCTTATTCACAGCATCTTAGACAGTTACAGCTCTCTAAATTAGACACTGCAAGAAGCTTTTCTAACCAAGGTTGGAAGCAGTACAAATCAACGGATAAAAGTATAGATATTTTCAATTTTGATATGGCCATTTAGGAAATACCAGAAGATTTCTTCTTTAGGGTCTATGATTTCCCTAGTCATTGATTCTGATGTATCTGCAGCAGTAGGCATGAGTTTGTTCCTGTGGGGAAGGTCTTAGGGCCAATCAAGAGACCAGTTGGTCTCCTTGAGCCATGAACAGGTTGCCATCTTTTAAGAATTGAGTTCATCTTGCCCGACAGATTGGATTCATATCATGCAGAGTCAAACACTGGTAAGACAATTGATGTCTTTCTGTCCCACTGTCCTGCTAAGCTCTTTTCAGCACTATGTAAGCTAGCCAAAAGAGAGAGTGCTTTCTGATTCGTCAAGGTTGAGATCTTGTTCAAATTGCCCTCTTCCCCTTTGGTTATAATTTTAATTGTCTTACAAGCTACATAATGCTTTTTCATACATCTTACTTTTGGTTAACCCACACTCTACCTGCTTTTTCTAACCCCATCCTGATCTCTGCTTGAGTTTTAGCTCCCAGTGTTCTCTTACCATCTTGTGCATCACCTGTTCTACCCTCCCACATGGTTGGGTGGCTTCCCTATGCCTTCTTCATGCATACGTCACTTTTGCTAACCTTGCTTTGCCCTCTCATCTCCCATTCTCATCTCGTTACTCCTGGCTTAGACTTTTCTGTCATCAGTATTTTCTTCTCTGCTCCCATCCCCCCATTTATACCTAATGGTTCCATTCATTTTTCTCCATATGACATAATTTCATTCTTCATTCAGGATAGGAAAATTCTCTTAACTCGAATCATGTTTTATGTTTTGTTAAAACAAACATTAAATTTCTAACTTTGGAGTTTTAATGTCATTGCATTAAAGCACTAAAAAAAAATAAGTATGGGACAGTTTTACTATTTTGGTCATACAAACTGTGTCCTGTACATTTTGTGAATCATTATCATAAATACTTTGATGAACTTTATAGTATAGTTAGAATAAAATTACTATGCTGGAAAACTGATTTCTACATTATTTTCTTTAAATGCTCTGGCAAGTCATATACATGATGGAGAAAGAAAGGCAATTTCCATTGTTTTCTCACGTCTTCCCCTCATATGAGATCTACATGCTCTTCTTTGACCATATAATTTCAGGTTGGATTTTGTCACTGGGAATTTAGTTATTGCTTTGTTCCACTCCAGGATACAGATATCCTTAAAAAGTCTCCTCCAGCAGCTGAAATTCTATAAGGAACTAGGAAACATTTTTGTTTCTCCAGGCTAGGAACAGCAATATCATTGTAATCTTGATTCTCCTGGGCTATGTTTCCATCTCTTATTGTTTTTATCTTGTTTAATCCCTTTAAAATTTCTCATTCATTGCAGTTTCATCTATGCCGTTTTTGATATGCCCACATGTATGTAAGTATGTATGTATGTCTATTTATTCATGCCTACATATATGTATGTATGTATGGAAGTCATGGGTTAGAGGAAACTTGGGGAATTAGATCTCTTTTTTTGACATATGGTCCTAGAAATTGAACTCAGATGATCCATCTTGAGAGTTAATACTTTTACTTGTCTTGTTGACCCATGGCTCAGTGTCTTGAGTGCTGGGATTATATTCATGTTGCCACTTGGCTCAGCCAATAACCCTAGTCTTGTATTCCACGTAAGATTTTAACTAGTAAAAGAATTAACTCGAGCTTTCCAGGGAGTGACTGTTAAGCATGTGGGTGTCTAGGGATCTACAAGGAGCTTAGAGCACATTTGACTGTGTGCTAAAAAGTCCAGTGATAAACTATATTAATATGGCTTATATTTTCAAATATTTCACGATTTAAAAGCTGAAATAAATATAGAGTTCTCTAAGAACGTACAGAACAAATATAATCCAGATCAGATGTATCTGCGCACAGCGTCTAAGCCATGTTTTATCCAACTGGACTTTAAATCCACCTAGAGCATATTTTTCTTTAGAAATGAGAGTAAAAACTCTCTCAACGCTTCTGATGAGCCAGGATTCTGAATTTCTGAATTTGCCATCAGACTGTTTCCAGTTAAAGAAGATTATTATTATTATTACCTAGAAATATTTAAAATATGCCACTTTTCTTCTTCTAAAGATTTTGTATATTTTCTGTTATGTGAAATTGAAATGTAAGGAGTATAATTTATACAATTATAGTTTAACTCTTAGTAACAGGATAATTTTTTATTAATAATTTTTTTTATTTACTTTACATCCAGGTTACAACCCCTTCTCCTTTCTCTCTGTCCAGTCCTGCCCTTACAAGCCCCTCCCCCAATTACCGCCTCTCCTTCTCCACGGAGAAGGGGAAGCCCCACTTTTTGTACCACCCCACCTTGGGTCATCTAGTCCCAGCAGAACTAGACACATCTTTTCCCACTGAGACCCAATTAGGCTGTCCATCAGTCTGCCTGATGTTTGACTGTGGATCTCTGCATATATTTCTATCCGATGCTGGATGAAGCCTCTCAGGAGACAGTTACATGAGGTTCCTCCTGCTCGCACAACAGAGTATCATTAGTAGTGTCAGGGGTTGGCTTTATGTGGGATGGTTCTCAAGTTGGGATAATCATTGGTTGGCTTTCCTCAGTCTCTGTTTCATCTTTATCCCCGTATATCTTGGAGGCAGGACAAATTTTGGGTTGAAATTTTTGTGGGTAAGTTGATGTCTCCCTCCCTCCACTGGAAGTCCTGCCTGGTTACAGTAGGTAGCCATTTCAATCTCTATATCTACCTCTGGTAGAAATCTCAGCTAGGGTCCTCCCTGTTCCCCATAGACTCCTTCTCCTGTCCCAGGCCTCCAGCTAGTCCCAGAGATGCCCCGTCCCCACTAATTTCTATTCTCCCAGCCCTCTCTCCCTTCCCCCAACACCCAAAGCCCACCATCATTCCCACTCCTTACCTCCACTCCTATCCATCCAGTTCCCTCTTTCCATCTACCTCTAATGACTATTTTGTTTCCCCTTCTGAGTGTGATTCTCACATCCTCCCTTGAGCCCTCCTTGTTACCCACATTTTTTGGATCTGTGGATGTAGTGTGGTTATCCTGCACTTTATGGCTAATGTCCACTTATCTTTCTGGGTCTTGTTTACTTCACTTGGCATGATCTAACAGGATAATTCTTACGGGTTGTTCTGTAATGATTTTTCTATCATTATTTGATCTTTAGATATTACCTTTCTCTTACAAAGGTACAATGCAGTTATAGCAGCAGAAGCTGCAGAAATGAGATATGCTTTTCTAATTCAAAACTGTTGCTTTTAGGTTGAGAATAGAGCTAGCTCATCCATAGATAACTTGTCCTAGCATATGCCCCAACTAGGATTCATTCCCAAGCACTGTACATTCAAATGCCCACACAAGTGCTTCGATTGTAGTTACTGTATACTAGGTGCTGAGTTTAGTTCTAGCACCTGAATATTTCAGATCAAAACACCAATTTCAGTAACAAATTATCAATGTGGGATAGCTCTAATTGACCAAGTCACTAAAAGTACTTTTGGGGGAAAATGAATTTGATTATTTTAATTTATCTGACCCTAAAACTTCCATTTATAGTTTAAATTGTTCTCTGTTGCTTGGTAATGTGTTCTTGAAGGCATGTTATATGCACTTACATTGTCATATTATGAGGAATTTAAACTTTGAAATGTCACAATGACATAGGCAAATATTAATCTAGTTTTATTTTAGTAGATAGAAACCTATGGATAAAGAGAGTTTTTCAAGTGCATAAATGACAGTTGACAATAAAAATTTAAAATCCCACATTTAATTTGTCAGGTGAAAAACATATTTGTATGTAAAGAGCAAGTAGCATTCTGCTGCAAATCCCCAAGATCTACATTTTGTCTGAGCAAGACTCAGTGAACTAAATAAAAAAGAATCTTTAAAAAAAAAATACCACCTTATCATATGGCATCCTATCATGATTGACATAGTTGACAACATCTTGTGAACATTTTAGTTTTGGAGAAATCAATAAATATGGTAAATTTTCCATGGTGAAAACAAACAAAACAAAACAAAAACAACACCTTATTTTACAATACTCTTATGCCAGGAATGGAATCCGAAGACCACCAAGGAGCCCATTCAGATGCAGTCTCCCCATGGTCTCTTTATTTAAGCTCTAGCTTGGGCCACACCTCTGAAGCCCCAGAAAGGGAGGCAGCCCTGAGCTCTCAGCAGGATAAGGCTTTATAGTAAATGGCTAGAGATCCAGGGGGTTTAGCTTGGCAAGCATCTAACTGTATGACAATTGTAAGCTGACAGGTGGGTGCTCCGAAGCAAAACCATTTACAACCACAAATGCTCTGAAAGTACATCTGAAACAATCAGAATAATCGTTGATTGATTGCTGCTAGGAAGCAGCTAGGGAGTAACCCTGGGGTATGGGCCAAAGACAAGAGATTGGAGTCCTTCCTGGAATTTGGGTGTAGTCTGGGTTCAGCTATAGGTCAAGTTTTCCCTAAGACAGAAACTGGTCCCAAGATGGAGTAGATTTGGCCTCACTCTCGGAGAACCATTTTGAAACTAATTATTAAACTATTTCAACTTTAAGCATTTGTGTAAAAATTTCCACAAAATCCTAGACTTGATGTGTTGAGTATTTCGCACAGAGTATTTCAGGAGCCTCTTTGAATGACTCTGATGGGATCACAGTCTTCTCATTTCATCAGGCACCTTTATTGAAGAATTGTCAGAGTTCTGTGTAATGTACAGGGAACAGTTGGGTAAAGCATTAATTACTCTTATGGACCATTGTCTCATCAAATAGAAAGCAGAAAATGTAGGGTGAGCTTAGATTTGTACCTAGGCTCCTCTTGGTTTTCCCTTTGTACTTCTGGAATACTGGTGGGCAGTAAAGGTACTGGGCTGAAGGGTGGGCTTCTCTTGTCTGCATTTTACCGTGTTTCTTGTTTGTCTTCAACTTAAAGTAATAGTCTTAAAATCACTTTGTATTTATAAATTGCTTGTTGTTAAGGATAAACTCCTCTTTATTGAATCTATATGGACATTTTAAAATGAATATAAGTGATTACATCCATATTTTGGTAGTGTTAATATTATGCACATTGTTTATATACACACAAAATTAAGCCAAATTTCACAAGTGATTTTTTTCATGAATATAACAAACCTTTATTTTCCTAAATCCTTTCAAGAAAGTTTCTGGACATGAAGATTTTCTTTCTTTTTTTTTTCTTTTCTTCTGAATTATTTTTTATTAGATATATTATTTATTTACATTTCAAATGATTTCCCCTTTCCTGGATCCTCCCCCCCCCAAAGTCCCATAAACCCTCTTTCTTCCCCCTGAAGATTTTCATCTATATCAACACATATCCCCCAAGAAATATTTCCATATGAATCTCTAACAAATGACAAACTTTTAGAAAAATTTGTGGTCCTGTTACCTCTCTGACATTGAGAATCTAAGCTGCGATATTATTCTTCATGATATTTATTTATTTGTAAATAAAAAATTAAGTGGGAATTCTCATATAGATAGCTTTCATTCTCATCATTTCAGTAGATATGTAGAATACGTAAGTCTAAAAATGGACTCTAAAAAAGGGACTCTGGAAATTAATATTTTGTAACTAGATCTTTAATTTCATGTACTTGAATGTACTCTAGGTAGTCCACACAGAAAATAATCATTAGTAGGCCACACAAACCTTGTGAGAAACAAATAGATTCAACAAACTGAAATGAAATGGGAACCTGGTGGGATATTTCACAGCTCAGATATACTGGACTCCTTGCCTCTCTCTACTCCTGGTTTGAGAGATGGGTCTCACTATGTGGTGTTATGAATGAGAATGGCCCTCATAGTCTCATAGACTAAATACTTAGTCTCCAGACTGTTTGAGAAGGATTAAGAAGTTTAGTTTTGTTGAAGGAGATGTGTCACTGGGGTTGAGGGCTTTGAGATTTTAAAAGATTCATGCGATTGATTCCCAGTGTTCTCTCTCTGTCTCTCTGTGTCTATGTCTGTCTGTCTGTCTGTCTGTCTCTCACTCACACACACACACACACACACACACACACACACAAACCCCTCATGTTTGTAGAACTAGATGTGAGCTGTCAGCTTTTTCTTTGCTCTACCATCATGGACTATTACATTCTGATCCTTTAAGCCAAATTAAATTCTTTCTTTTATAAGTTGCCTTCGTCATGCTGTTCTATAACAGCTATAGAAAAGTAGCTAAGACAACTACATAGTTCATGCTAGCATTCAATTTCTGGTTCTCCTGCCATATTGTACCAAATATTGGGATCAATGCTGTGTGCCACCATGTCCAGCTGCAATGAATTCTTTGCCAAATAAGCCATATGTAAAATAAAGTGCTGAAGGAATAACTCCTAGACTAAGACAGACTGAAAAGCTACAACCAAATTTTAAAGTAGGGAAGTATTTAACTCTAACATATAGGGATACATATCTAGATGATGAAACAAAACCATTTCTCAAAAAAAAAAAAAAACCAAACAAACAAACAAACAAAACCCCAGAAAAACCAAAACAAAATCCAAAACCCAAAACACAAAACCATTAATATAGTATTAGGATAGTGGTTAAGTTTTAGGGAACAAGAGACTTCTTATTTAATGAATTATAGCAGGGGTTTTGCTTTGGTTTGTTTTATTTATTTTCCAATTTTTTGAATTTGGTTTTTTCGAGACAGGGTTTCTCTGTGTAGCCCTGGCTGTCCTGGAACTCACTCTGTAGACGAGGCTGGCCTCGAACTCAGAAATCTGCCTGCCTCTGCCTCCCAGAGTGCTGGGATTACAGGCGTGCGCCACCACCGCCCGGCTTTTGTTTTATTTTATAACTAGGAATTAATTATGTTTAAAAATTGCTCATTAAATTATTCATTTTTACTCTGTTTTATTTTTTTGTATTTGCTTTACTAAAAAGCAAACAAGCAGAATGACCAATGCAAAGCAAGGAAACTGCACACAGCAGTCTGTAGACAATGCACCCGCATGTATCATGTTTTCACTTTAGAAGCTATCTCAGAGAACTTCATATCTGACTGATAACCCAGAAGAACTAAAGATTTATCTCCAATAACAACAGACTCAAACAAATATGAGGGTTTTTTGTTTGTTTGTTTGTTTGTTTTTTGGGTTTTTTTTTTTTTTTGTGCTCTGGTGGAAAGCAAATACATACAATTGCTCTGTTAAACCAAGTATTAAAAATCAAATACAAATGAATTAAATTCTTAAATTTAATTTTTTAAGCAGATGTGTGCAATTAGATTATTCCTTTTCAAAGGCAGAGGAAGTTTTGGCTCGGATAAAATGTTGTGAGTTGAATTATTCTTGTCTCTGTAACTTTTTTAAAAAATTACTTTTATTTTTTTATAGTCCAGTCCTTAATCCCCCCCTGGTCTGCATTTTAACAGTTCCTTACCCCATTCTTTCTCCCCTCTGTCTCCAAGAGGAGGTCCCCCATCCCAACACTCTCCCCGCATCAGGCCTCCCCACTCCCAGGAGCCTCAAGTCTCTAGGGTTAGGGGCATCTTCTCTCCCTGAGGCCAAACCAGGCAGTCTTCTGCTACATATGTGCTGTGGGTCTCCGTCCAGCTCTTGCATGCTGCCTGATTGGTGGCTCAGTGTTCAAGAGATCTCAGGGGTCTGGGTTAGTTGAGAGTGCTGGTCTACCTATGGGGTACTCATCCTCCTCAGCTTCTTCCAGCCTTTCTCTAATTCAACGACAGGAGTTCCTGACTTCAGTCCATTGATTGGGTGTAAGTATCTGCTTCTGTCTCAATCAGCTGCTTGCTGGGCCTCTCAGAGGACAGCCATGCTAGGATCCTGTCTGTAAGCACATCAGTAATAGTGTCAGAACTTGGAGCCTCCCCTTGAAATAGATCCCAATTTGGATTTCTGTTCCATCAGTCTTTTCTCCATTTTGTCCCTTTAGTTCTTTTAGACAGAAACAATTCTGGGTCAGAGTTTTTGCTTGTGGGATGGCAACCCCATCCCTCCAGACTTCTACAGCTGATACGTGCTTAGGTGACTTATCTAACAATTGATTTTTATTTAAAATTAGAACAGCACAGTGAAACGTTTCCCCTCTGTATGGTCCCCCCCCCCCCCCGTCTACATTTTCCCTTCTTTCCTCCAACTCCCAATTTTGTTTTGGATGCGGTGGGGTGAGAATTTGAGAATTGTCTCCCTTTATTCTAGGTCTGGTGAGTTTGTGATGACCTTATCCCCCTTTTAACTTCATTTTTTGAGTTTACAATATAATTACATAATTTCCTCTTCCATTTCCTTCATCCAAACTCTCATCTCTCTCTCTCTCTCTCTCTCTCTCTCTCTATATATATATATATATATATATATATATATGTATGTATTCCAACTCTTTTAAATTGTTGTCCTCTTTTTCTTTAATTGTCACACATAGACATATGGACAGACAGACAGACAGACACATACACACACTCGTACAATCTGTTCAGCCTATATAATGTCACTTATAGGTATATGTTTTCAGGATTGAACATTTGGTATTGGATAAGTGATTGGGTTGATGGGAACCCAGCGAGTGAGCTTCATCAACAGGAAAGGAGTTTTGAAGTCAGATGATAACAAAGCAAGCGGACATGGGAGGGGGCGGCGGCGGCGGCGGCGGCGGTAGCAGTGGCTGCTCCAGCTGAAGGGCCATCAGCAGTGGAACCAAGGCGACACAGGGTCCAGTTAGGCCCTGCGCCCACGACCACTGACCTTCGCTGACCAGCCGGGCGGCAAGCAACTGCGGTTCTGCGGAGCCTTTCACTGCACGGAAGCCACTTCAGAACTCGGCTGCCCGCCAGTCAGGAGAGACTCACCGCCATCTTGATCCCGGGCTCCAGAGATCGGTCAGACTGAGGTACACAAACATAATCCTAGGCCCAACACCGCAGGGGTCTGAGCCAGACGGGCGTTGGCCTGCACCCAGGCCCTGGGCTGTTCGAGTGGCCATCGGGGCGCCAACCCAGCCAGGAGTTTTTTTTTTGCCCCGGCCGGTGCACGCGCCGCCATTTTGCCTACAGGAGCCAGAGTGCTCGGGAGGGCAGAGACTGCTAACAAGCGTAACCTGAGGCTAACAAAACGGGGGTCTAGGCCCCAAAAGGCACAGGACTGACCCCAAGAACTGGGCGGCTTGGTGGGCCATCTGTGTGTCAACCAGCCCAGGAGGTTATTAGCACAACAGACTCTCCCGGTGCTTTCGCGGAGCGCGGACGCGCACGCCCGCCATCCGGGTCACCTGGCGGACCCAAATAACAGACATAGCCCTAGGGGAACTTTGCTCGGACCTTGGCCTCCCAGGCGTTTGCCTGGACTCAGGGCCCAGGCGACAAGGCTAACCTAGTGTGCGCCAGCCCGGTTGGGGAAATCGGCTGCCCAGCGGAGTGAGCGGAGCACAGGGGAGGTCACAGCAACATTCACCTTCGGAGCTCCCTGGGGGTGCACACGGGTTCCACCTGGTCCACAGACACAATCTGGGGCAAGGCCTCAGGCAGAAGCCCCCAGCTCAAATCTCTCCGCTTCAGATCAGCCTGGGTGGCCGCCACATCTCCAGGTCCCTCAAGAGGCTAGTGGGGGCTTCCGGGCGGCCAGCTGGGAAAAGTCGGTGTGCTCCGATAAATCCTGCGGGCCCCAGCGGGAGCCTTCAGGTGCCTGCTTTGGGATCTGAACAGCCTGGAAAACAGCACCCTGTCTATAGGCAGTGCAGAGTGTAAGCTGTGCACCAGAGGCCAACGGGGAAGGGGCAGCTTGCACTGGTGAGTCCAGCACTGACAAGACCAAGTAACACCAGTGAGAGCTAGATGGCAAAAGGCAAACGCAGAAACGTCACTAACAGAAATCAAGGCAATATGGCAACATCTGAACCAAATTCTCCTCTACCAGCAAGTCCTGGATACCCCATCACACCAGTAAAACAAGATTTGGATTTAAAATCACTGGTCATGATGCTGGTACAGGAACACATGAAGGTCATTGAGGAGAAAATGGATCAAAAGTTAGAAGCCCTTGCAAGGGAAACACAAAAATCATTGAAAGAAATCCAGGAGAATACAAAAGCCAACAAGGAGGAAATGCAAAAAACACTTAAAGAAATACAGGAGAACTTTGCTCAACAGGCTGAGGTCATGAAAGACGAAACACAAAAATCTCTTAAAGAAATACAGGAGAACTTTGGTCAACAGGCTGAGCTCATGAAAGAGGAAACACAAAAATCTCTTAAAGAATTACAGGAAAACACAAACATGCAAGGGAAGGAGCTAAGCAAAACCATCCAGGATCTAAAATCAGAAGTAGAAACAACTAAGAAAACTCAAAGGGAGACAACTTTGGAGATAGAAAGCCTTGGGAAGAAATCAGGGGACAGAGATGCAAATATCAACAACAGAATACAAGAAATAGAAGAAAGAATCTCAGATGCTGAAGATTCCATAGAAACCATGGACTCAACAGTTAAAGAAAATGCAAAGTGCAAAAAGCTTGTAACCCAAAATATCCAGGAAATCCAGGACACAATGAGAAGACCAAACCTAAGGATTATAGGCATAGATGAGAGTGAAGATTTACAACTTAAAGGGCCAGCAAATATCTTCAATAAAATTATGGAAGAAAACTTCCCTAACCTAAAGAGAGAGATGCCCATGAATATACAAGAAGCCTACAGAACTCCAAACAGACTGGACCAGAACAGAAATACTTCCCGTCACATAATAATCAAAACACCAAATGTTCTAAACAAAGAAAGAATACTAAAGGCAGTAAGAGAAAAAGGCCAAGTAACATATAAAGGAAGACCTATCAGAATCACAGCAGACTTTTCACCTGAGACTATGAAGGCTAGAAGGTCCTGGGCAGATCTCATGCAGACTCTAAGAGAACACAAATGCCAACCAAAACTACTATATCCAGCAAAACTCTCAATCACCATAGATGGAGAAACTAAGATATTTCACGACAAAACCAAGTTCACCCAATATCTATCCACAAACCCAGCCCTAAAAAGGATAATAGGAGGACAACACCAATACAAGGAGGGAAACTCCACCCTGAAAAAAGCAAGATAGTAACCTTTCATCAAACCCAAATAAGTTAAGCAATCAAATTTAAAAAATAACGTCAAAAATGATAGGAAGTAACAATCACTATTCCTTAATATCGCTTAACATCAATGGACTCAATGCCCCAATAAAAAGACACAGACTAACTGACTGGATACATAAACAGGACCCTACATTTTGCTGCTTACAGGAAACACACCTAAGGGTCAAAGACAAACACTACCTTAGAGTAAAAGGCTGGAAGACAATTTTACAAGCAAATGGTCTCAGGAAACAAGCTGGAGTAGCCATTTTAATATCAGATAAAATTGACTTTCAACCCAAAGTCATCAAAAGAGACTCTGAGGGACACTTCTTGCTGGTCAAAGGAAAAATACAACAAGAAGAACTCTCAATCCTGAACATCTATGCTCCAAATGCAAGGGCACCCTCTTTCATAAAAGAAACTTTATTAAAACTCAAAGCACACATTGCACCTAACACAATAATTGTTGGTGACTTCAACACTGCACTTTCCTCAATGGACCGATCAGGAAAACAGAAACTAAACAAGGACACAATGAAACTAATTGAAGCTTTGGACCAATTAGATTTAACTGATATATATAGAACATTCTATCCTAAAACAAAAGAATATACCTTTTTTTCAGCACCTCATGGTACCTTCTCCAAAATCGACCATATAATTGGTCACAAGACAGACCTCAACAAATATAAAAAGATAGAACTAATCCCATGCCTCCTATCTGATCACTATGGAATAAAAGTGGTCTTCAATAGCAACAGAAACAACAGAAAACCCACAAACACGTGGAGATTGAACAATACTCTACTCAATGACACCTTGGTCAAGGAAGAAATAAAGAAAGAAATTAAAGACTTTTTAGAACACAATGAAAATGAAAACACAACATACCCAAATCTATGGGACACAATGAAAGCAGTGCTAAGAGGAAAACTCATAGCCCTGAGTGCCTCCAAAAAGAAAATGGAGAGAGCATACATTACCAACTTAATGACACACCTGAAAGCCCTAGAACAAAAAGAAGCTATTTCACCCAGGAGGAGTAGAAGGCAGGAAATCATCAAACTCAGGGCCGAAATCAATCAAGTAGAAACAAAGAGAACCATACAAAAAATCAACAAAACTAGGAGCTGGTTCTTTGAGAAAATCAACAAGATAGATAAACCCTTAGCCAGACTGACCAAAGGGCACAGAGAAAGTATCCAAATTAACAAACTTAGAAATGAAAAGGGAGACATAACAACGGAAACTGAGGAAATCCAAAAAATCATCAGATCCTACTACAAGAGCCTGTACTCAACACAACTGGAGAATCTGGAGGAAATGGACAATTTCCTTGACAGATACCAAATACCAAAATTAAATCAGGACCAACTAGACCATCTAAACAGTCCCATAAAGCCTAAAGAAATAGAAGGAGTCATAGAAAGTCTTCCAACCAAAAAAAGCACAGGACCAGATGGTTTCAGTGCAGAATTCTACCAGACCTTCAAAGAAGAGTTAACACCAATACTCTTCAAACTATTCCACAAAATAGAAACAGAAGGAACACTACCCAATTCCTTCTACGAAGCCACAATTACGCTGATACCAAAGCCACACAAAGATCCAACAAAGAAAGAGAACTTCAGACCAATTTCCCTTATGAACATCGATGCAAAAATACTCAACAAAATTCTTGCCAACCGAATCCAAGAACACATCAAAACGATCATCCACCATGATCAAGTAGGCTTTATCCCGGGAATGCAGGGTTGGTTCAATATACGGAAATCCATCAATACAATCCACTACATAAACAAACTCAAAGAACAAAATCATATGGTCATTTCATTGGATGCTGAAAAAGCATTTGACAAAATTCAGCATCCTTTCATGCTTAAAGTCTTGGAGAGAACAGGAATTCAAGGCCCATACCTAAACATAGTAAAAGCAATATACAGCAAACCGGTAGCCAGCATCAAACTAAACGGAGAGAAACTTGAAGCAATCCCACTGAAATCAGGGACCAGACAAGGCTGCCCCCTTTCTCCTTATCTTTTCAATATTGTACTTGAGGTACTAGCTCGGGCAATTCGACAACATAAGGAGGTCAAAGGGATACAAATTGGAAAGGAGGAAGTCAAACTATCATTATTTGCAGACGACATGATCGTCTACCTAAGTGACCCAAAGAACTCCACTAGAGAGCTCCTACAGCTGATAAACAACTTCAGCAAAGTGGCAGGTTACAAAATCAACTCAAGCAAATCAGTGGCCTTCCTATACTCAAAGGATAAGCAGGCTGAGAAAGAAATTAGGGAAATGACCCCCTTCACAATAGCCACAAACAGTATAAAGTATCTTGGGGTGACTCTTACCAAACATGCGAGAGATCTGTATGGCAAGAACTTCAAGACTCTGAAGAAGGAAATGGAAGAAGACCTCAAAAAATGGGAAAACCTCCCATGCTCATGGATCGGTAGAATCAATATAGTTAAAATGGCCATTTTGCCTAAAGCACTATACAGATTCAATGCAATACCCATCAAAATCCCAACTCAATTCTTCACAGAGTTAGAAAGAGCAATTATCAAATTCATCTGGAACAACAAAAAACCCAGGATAGCTAAAACTATTCTCAGCAACAAAAGAAAATCTGGGGGAATCAGTATCCCTGACCTCAAGCAATACTACAGAGCAATAGTGTTAAAAACTGCATGGTATTGGTACAGTGACAGGCAGGAGGATCAATGGAACAGGATTGAAGATCCAGAAATGAACCCACACACCTGTGGCCACTTGATCCTCGACAAAGAGGCTGAAAACATCCAATGGAAAAAAGATAGCCTTTTCAACAAATGGTGCTGGTTCAACTGGAGGTCAGCATGCAGAAGAATGCGAATTGATCCATCCTTGTCTCCTTGTACTAAGCTCAAATCCAAATGGATCAAGGACCTCCACATAAAGCCAGACACTCTGAAGCTAATAGAAAAGAAACTGGGGAAGACCCTTGAGGACATCGGTACAGGGAGAAAGTTTCTGAACAGAACACCAATAGCGTATGCTCTAAGAGCAAGAATTGACAAATGGGACCTCATAAGGTTACAGAGTTTCTGTAACGCAAAGGACACCGTCAAGAGGACAGATCGGCAACCAACAAATTGGGAAAAGATCTTCACCAATCCTACATCAGATAGAGGGCTAATATCCAATATATATAAAGAACTCAAGAAGTTAGACTCCAGAAAACCGAACAACCCTATTAAAAAATGGGGTACAGAGTTAAACAAAGAATTCTCACCTGAAGAACTTCGGATGGCGGAGAAGCATCTTAAAAAATGCTCCACTTCATTAGTCATTAGGGAAATGCAAATCAAAACAACCCTAAGATTTCATCTTACACCAGTCAGAATGGCTAAGATTAAAAATTCAGGAGACAGCAGGTGTTGGAGAGGGTGCGGAGAAAGAGGAACACTCCTCCACTGCTGGTGGGGTTGCAAATTGGTACAACCACTCTGGAAAGCAGTCTGGCGGTTCCTCCGAAAACTGGGCACCTCACTTCCAGAAGATCCTGCTATACCACTCCTGGGCATATACCCAGAGGATTCCCCACCATGTAATAAGGATACATGCTCTACTATGTTCATAGCAGCCCTATTTATAATTGCCAGATGCTGGAAAGAACCCAGGTATCCCTCAACAGAAGAGTGGATACAAAAAATGTGGTATATCTACACAATGGAGTACTATTCAGCCATTAGAAACAATGAATTCATGAAATTCTTAGGCAAATGGATGGAGCTAGAGAACATCATACTAAGTGAGGTAACCCAGACTCAAAAGGTGAATCATGGTATGCACTCACTAATAAGTGGTTATTAACCTAGAAAACTGGAATACCCAAAACATAATCCACACATCAAATGAGATACAAGAAGAAAGCAGGAGTGGTCCCTGGTTCTGGAAAGACTCAGTGAAACAGTATTTGGCAAAACCAGAACGGGGAACTGGGAAGGGGTGGGAGGGAGGACAGGGGAAGAGAAGGGGGCTTACGGGACTTTCGGGGAGTGGGGGGGGGCTAGAAAAGGGGAAATCATTTGAAATGTAAATAAATTATATCAAATAAAAAAAAAAGACAAAAAAAAAAAAAAAAAAAAAAAAAAAAAAAAAAAAAAACAAAGCAAGCAGGACCTGATTGCGGCTCTAGCCCAGGGTCAGGTGCCAGTTATTTCCTTTTTCCTTCATTCCAGTTTGATGTGAACTCCTGCCATTTATAAATTGAGTTTCAACTACTTGAGAGGGCATTATACGTTTTGTCTTTTTTGACATTTCTGGTATTAGTTGAAAAATTTCACAAATGTTATATTAATGTACCAAAGCAGGACAACGAAGAACTAAGAAGTAACTGAGCACCCAAGGTTGATTTACCAGCCAGCTTTACACATTGCTTCCAGCCTTCTGGATTCTTATTAACATTTGATACAGACATTTGGCAAGATTGACAAATAGATATGACAATTGTTAATTAAGCTTTCCTAATATGTATTCACTTTGAAATATTATAGGTGATGTCAGACTTACTAACTAAAGCTATGCACTATGTACCTTGAAGATAATTTTTTTTCAAGTTTAGGATTTTTTTGAAGTCTATTTTTAATGATGGGTCTTAAATGCTTTAACCCCCTGCCCTTTAGTCCATCACCCTCCAGTGGAAAAAAAAGGATCTGGGGAAATGGAACTGTTTAGAAATGGTTCTTTGGAGTAACTCTCATCTATGTTGTCCAGAAATCTATAGTTTAGTTTACATGTCAGCAATGGCAGCTAGATACATTCACAAAATACTTTACAGATATACCAGCAGTCTAGTTTAGCAAAGTCAGGTAAGAAATAGTCATGAAATGACCTAGCAGAGAGAGCCAGGCCTTAGCCTCAGCATAAGTCAGCAGAAGAGACCAGGGAGGAACACCAGAAAAAGTTCTCAGCTGTGTCTCTCAGAGAAGCAAAGATCAGCCAAGACTCAAGAGCAACAAGTGTTGCACAGCTTACCTCTATATGCATGCCTAGCTTTGCCTCAATCACTGCCCACTGAGTTTTATTTATATTTTCTCTAAACATCACATACCCTCAATGGTTCTTGCTTTATTATGCATCTTGTCTCAGCTGACATCATTTGGCCAATCAGCCCGAGTCCAATAAAACAGCAAGAAACTAAAACTGTAGCACACCACCAGAAGTTTTTTGGTGTGTTTCTCTCAGTGGATTCCTGACCAATGGAGCTCAACGACTCAGTGTAAGGCAGAACGGCATATGTGTCTCATTAGCAAAGAATAGTTGATAATGTGTGTGATACTTGCTTTAGCAGAAAATCTTTTCTCTTGTATCTGTTCCAGTGAAACGTTTTGTCACTAGTCTATCTTAGTCTTTTACTTGTGTCCATGTCATGGAAACACATGAAAACACTCCTTCATGTGTTTGCCCCAGCAAAACATCATCGAACACAACTGAATTTCAAAGAACCCTTATGTTTCCACTTCATATGCTTAGTGCAATGATTTTCTCTTTAAATCCTGAGCTGTGACTGCAGTGTAGGTGACCAGACTGTTTTCCTGGTAGCTCCAGTTCAAGGTCTTGGCCAGAACCTGAAGGAAGGAGTGTAGACAATGCAGGAGTAGGAGAAAAGTTGAGTTCCTAAAATTGTAGGTTAAAATTGAACTTCAGTGAACACTGTCTTTCTTAGATAATAAAGATCTACCATAATTACATGAAACTCCAAGGAACCAAAATATATAAACAAAAGATTAATAAAATTGCAGGCTTGATACCTACAATTTATTTTTTATTATATTCAACACAATATATACTTTATACCAATCATAAAAATGATGGACATGTTATTAAATGAGCATAAATAGATGAAGTCTTTTTGTTTGTTGGTTGGTTTTGGTTTTAGTAGAGCTTAAAATCTTGGCTCTTACTGTTGTACAAATCCAAAATAAGAACAACTTTTAGACATTGCGGCTCATTGTAATAAGGCTGTACTGCAATGTTCCTCACATCACCAAAGGGTTTTACCTCCATAGTAGCTAAGCTAAGAGTTGACAATACTCCCGTGCCAAGGAATGAATTGTAGGCACTATTATTGATTATTTAGATACAGATTTCCTGCTATGGTCAAAACTATTTGACTTGAGTGATTGTCATCATTCTCAGCCCACAGGGAACAGGTTACATTCATTTAAGAAATGGTGTGTGTATTAAGATGGTCTATCTATGAAGTCATTCATTAACTATTTCAATAAACAATGGTTCTGCTTGGAGAGTGGCACAGACATTAGGTGAGGGTATGATTCTGGTTGTGATAATTTTGAAAAGCATTCATCTCGGAAAAAGAGTAACTTATAAGGTCCTCTTCTTCAAAATTGATTCAACAATTATAAATATCAAGCAAAGCATTCAGTCTCATTTTTTGTTGTTCTCTTACAAGCCACCTCTCAAATTAATTGTCTATATTTCTTGTGGCTGTGTTAAATAATTTTGAAATATGTAAGCTGTTCTGAAAACCATAGTTCAGTGTAAAAACATCAAATAAACAATCCTACTGATAGAGAGGCTGAGACAAGAAGCATGATTTCAAGACCATTCTCTGATACACGACAAGACACTGTCATATACAAACAAGCAGAAAGTGGATATGGATTGTACAATATTGGACATATTTCTCCAATTACCAAATTAGAGACCACTGTATGACAGACAACAAATTTCTAATTCCTCCTTTTTTGAATTTCAATTGATTAGGATATGTTGGTAATATTAATTTTCATATTAAGAGATATTAAGGAAAAGTGATTGTTACTTCCTGTTATTTTTGTTGTTAGAGGTGGAATTATGTTTGTTTGGGTTTATTGAAAGATTACTTTCTTGCTTTTTCTAGGGTGAAGTTTACCTCCTTGTGTTGGTGTTTTCCATCTATTATCCTTGGTAGGGATGGATTTGTGGAAAGATAGTGTGTAAATTTGGTTTTGTCATGGAATATCTTGTTTTTTTCCATCTATGGTAATTGAGAGTTTTGCTGGGTGTAGTAGCCTGGGCTGGCATTTGTGTTCTTTTAGGGTTTGTATGAAATCTGCCCAGGATCTTATGGCTTTCATGGTCTCTGGTGAGAAGTCTGGTTTAATTCTGATAGGTCTGCCTTTATATGTTACTTGACCTTTTCCCCTTACTGCTTTTAATATTCTTTCTTTAGTGTACGTGATGTTTTGATTATTATGTGACAGGAGGAATTTCATTTCTGGTCCAGTTTATTTGGAGTTCTATAGGCTTCTTATATGTTCATAGGCATCTCTTTCTTTAGGTTAGAGAAGTTTTCTTGTATAATTTATTTTGTTGAAGGTATTTCCTAGTCCTTTAAGTTGGGAATTTTTGCTCTCTTCTATACTTATTACCCTTAGGTTTCTTCTTTGCATTGTGTCCTTGATTTCCTGCATGTTTTGTGTTAGGAGCTTTTTGCCTTTTGCCTTTTCTTTGACTGTTGTGTCAGTGTTTTCTATGGTATATTTTGCATGTGAGATTCTCTTTTTTATCTCTTGTATTCTGTTGTTGATGCTTGCATCTATGACTCCTGATCTTTCCTAGGTTTTCTAACTCCAGGGTTGTCTCCCTTTGTGATTTTTCTTTTAATTGTTTCTATTTTCATTTTTAGATCCTGGGTTGTTTTGTTCATTTCCTTCACCTATTTGATTGTATTTTCCTGTAATTCTTTAAGGGATTTTTGTGTTTCCTCTTTAAGGGCTTCTACATGTTCACCTGTGTTCCCTTGTATTTCTTTAAGGGACTTACTTGTAGGTCCTTAAAGTCCTCTATCATCATCATGAGAAGTTATTTTAGATCTGAATCTTGCGTTTCCTGTGTGATGGTGCATCCAGAACTTGCTATGGTGGGAGAATTGGGTTCTGATGATGCCAAGTAACCTTGGTTTCTGTTGCTTGTGTTCCTATCCTTACCTCCTGCCATCTGATTATCTCTAGGGCTCCCTTCCTTTGCTATACCTGACTGGAGCCTGTCCTTCATGTAATGCGGGTTGTGTTGGACCTCCTCAGAGTACAGCTGTCTCTGTGATCCTGTGATTTTGGCATCATGTGATCCTGAGATCTTGGGTCTTTCAGAGCTCTTGGGAGTCAAGCTGCCTCTGGGACCCTGAGATCCTGGGGTGACCAAGCTCCCGGGGATCCTGGGTGTGTTAGTGTGCCTGGGAGTGGAGCTTCCTCGGGGTGCTGTGGGACTGGCTGTGGAGTTTGCACCCAAGGTCTGCTCAAGGCATTGGCTCAGACCAGAAGGGACCCAGGCCCCTGGTTAGGTGGAGTTTCTGGGTCTCTGGATCCTGCTGGTCCCAGTTACTCCAGGTAGTGCTGGAACAGATGTTGTGTTCCCCTCACTTTTGATCCTATGATCCTGCTTGTGTTAGACTGCCTGGGAGTGGAGCTTCCTCTGGGTGTTAGTGAGACTGGCTGCAGAGTTTGCACTTGAGATCCTATCAACAAGATTTTAAGTGCAAGGCATATATAAAGAGTGTTAGCACAAGGTGCTGGCTAGTTTTTTTTTTTTTAATCAAGACAACACAAACCTAGATATATTGGAGTTGTACCCACAATTGAGAAAAATTGGTCTTTAGGAAAGCCTGTGTGATATTTTCCTAATTAGTGATTGAGGTAGGAGATTCTAGCCTATTGTGAGTGATGCCAGTCCTGTGCATATAAGTCCTGGGGTAGTTAAGAAAGCAGGATGAGGAAACCTTTAGAAGCATGTCAGTAAGCAATGTTCTTCCATAGTTGTTGCTACTGTTCCTGTCCTGAGATCTAGTCCTGAGTTGCTTTGATGATGGACTGTGATGTAGAAACCTAAGCCAAGTAAGCATTTTCTACTGCATAGTCATTGCCGTAGAGTATTTAGTTGACTTTACTCAATTCTTAGCTACAGCTGGAATTTTTCCCCTGGTTTTACCAACAGAAAAATCTGAAAATAGAACTAAGTCATGACCTACCGTAAGTTTTGAACTTGAAGAAGATAGAACAACACATAAAAAGCCAATAATTAAGACAATCGTTTAGAAATGAACCAAAGTTCAAAGGCACGTGCAGAAAGAGCTCCCATGCCAGGGAACGACTCATTTAAATGCACACGTGGCCGGTTCTGCGCACGTGCAAGCATCTTGAGCCTCGGATTTTTTCACAGAATCTGGCTGGGACATTAAAACCTAAACACCCAGATTGAGTAGTTCAGACTCTGAACTGCCTTAATCCACACGAAGTGATAAATCTACAGAATAAAAGACATAAAGTGGCAGAGTTCAGTGAGAAGCCACGTGCAAGCTATGCTTGTGTGTGATTTATTGGGCAAAGGGTGAGAGCTAAAAGCCTTCATCCCCTTCATTGGCATTATTAATACAGTAATGCACAGCGCACAGAAATAAACATGATCAATTTTTCTGACACTGCAGAATACAGCCCAAAGTCAACTGATGATGACTTTCCAAACACAGAGTCACAAAAGGAATAAAATGAGATTAAATGCAATACACGTATTTTATTACTTTACAAGCATAGCAAGACTGAACGCTCAAACTACTTACTTTTAAGTACTGGATTGTGGGGTTTTTTTGTTTGTTTTTTTTGTTTTTGTTTTGTGATGCTTCTCAAGAAAAATATCAAGAGAACCCTATAAATACTACATAATTAAAGCAAATGTTGGCTGCTCTATTTTGTTCACTTTGTGTTTGTGATTTAAGTATTTTGCTGAATACATACTTAAAGTGGTGTTGGCTCAGTAGGAACAGCAGCACACCTCCTGCATGCCCCACAAATCATCTACAAAAGTGTTGTCTGTACCTCCATTTAACGAGAGCAACTGGGTGTTTTCTGTAAACATATTATTAATGGGAACATCAAATGCAATCTGCATGCCACGGAATCACCTGATGCTGTAAGTGGTTTTCTCTCTGCAGTCATCACTTCTTTCCATCTCCAATTAGTATTATCTGCATTTAGTTCTCCATCATGTAAGGATCGTCTGACTATTGCTAAAACATCCAGGAAGAATTATTCAGTCCACAACAAAACAACAACAACAAAGACAAAAACAAAACCAAACAGTCTAACTTTCTAAGCTCTGACAATTTCAGATCATCTTTTATCTAGTTACTTTATCCCCACATCCAAAAATAAATAAATATTAAACTCATCACTATCCAGACAGCCGTAACAGTCTTCAGGATGACTCTATATGAAGTGATCTGTTAAATAAATTAAACATTGTATCTGTAACTAAATTCATGAAGTGCAAATTCAAATGAGTGACATTCATATTCTAAAGGGGAATGCAAACCTCTAAGCAATAGTTAAAACTATATTGCTTATTGGGAGAAACAAACTACTACATGCTTTTGTTGTCAATATTTACATGCATAGTATGTCCAAAGTAAGCCTTCTGAGCACATCTTCAAAGTATACAACCCCTTGTACAAGGGGGCATTATTCCTTATCTTGGAGAAGAATAGACAGAGGTTCTTACCATTTGTGCCACAGTTTGTCACATGGCTAACAATTCCCCCACATCGCAAAATATACCTCAATTCAATTCATGATTTAAGGGGAGAAAAAAATAACTACATAAACTAAATGACTTCATAAAGGGCAAACATATTTATCTACTTAAAATGCTATTGTGAACCTATAAAATATTTTTATAAGCCAATGAAAATGCAGTGCAGTACGCATTCTGATGACTTGAAAGACCTTCATTGTCTAATGGTTGTAGAATTTCTATACAGTCATCTCTGCATGCTTTATTCTGTCAAAACTGTGATTCTACAATATACATATATAGTAATGATCAAAATATACTGTAGTAGAGTAAATAATTTTAATGATTCATCAAAATTGGGAAACTTAAGCAGTTCTGTGTGTGTGTGTGTGTGTGTGTGTGTGTGTTTGGTATTAAGAGATTAAACTCAAGGCCTTGTACATGCAAAGCATTAAGCTGTGCCCAAAGCACTGAGAATATTCTAAGGCTCTAAAGGCTATAGGTAAGATAAAAAGTGATAAGTTATGAATTTCAAGGTATAATCTTATCTAAATTTTATTATTTATTTAATTTATGTAGACATTTCAATATATATATATATACCAAAATTCAAGGCATTCTCTTTGCTGTCAAGCCCACCGGGGCCACCTCTTCCTTCCTGAGTCAGCCTGGACACAGCAGTCACAGCCACAGAGCTAAGGAGCCTGGCTGAGAGAACGAATGTTCTGCCCTCCTCTACTTTATATATATGGATTTCCAGGCTACAGCTAAAAACATTTCTTTTAGTTTACACCAAAGAGAAATATAGCCCTTTAAAAGCAAGTCTGTGTGTCCTCACAGCAAGTTCAGAGCGACCTAGGGCCCAGACCTGGGATTACTGGTTCTCACCCCACATCTGCTCCATGATGCTGATAAGATTCTCCAAGCCAAACACATAGCCTCTGTCTGGCCCATCGTGAACAGTGGGGTCATCCCGGAAGCCCTTGAATGTGCTGTGTGCAAAGTCAATCATGCGGACATCCACCTTGGGCGGAGAAGAGGGGCCAGCTTCAAGACTGGTGTTGCTAGGGCTGGTGCTGGGGCCACAGGGTGGTGGCACCTCAGGGAGCCCCATGGCCACGTGCTTGAGACGTAGCTCAGAGCAGCACTCCTTGCCATAGCAGATGACAAGCAGGGAGCTGGAGTAGAAGCGGTAGGAGACCTGCTGCTCCAACACAGCTTTAAGGCTCGGCACTTTGCTTGGGACAGGCTCAAAAAGGTCACGTCGCAGGTCCAAGCCATTGTGCAGGTACTGATAGAGGGCACTGCGGAAGCCTTTGATGGAGAGTGCACGGTCATAGTACTTATTCCTGCAGAGCTAATCACCTGTGTCCAGCTGGTACACCTGCATGCTACAGACCCTGACCCCCCGCGTGGCCGACGTGCTCTGTTCACACTTCCTCATCTGCCGGGCTGCCTTCTCAGCAGAAGCATCGTCCCCATGCTGCCGGGTACCATGTTTATACGGAAAAATGTCCAATAATTGTTAAAGCAACCAAGGAAAATAGGTGCCCATCATACAGTTATAGCCATGATTTCCTCCTAGTGCTACTACTGATCATCCAACAATAAATAGAATAAACTATTCTGTGGTATATTAATATATGAGTTTATAAAAGATAAAGGACCTGAGGAAGGCTGTTAATATGACAAGGTGAGATCGGGTACCAGTGGCATAGAAGCTGCCGGGGTAATGGAGAGGAAAGATTTATTGATAATGAATAATATTTTATGTCACTAATGACGTTCATTTACCATTGACAAGACTACAGAAGTACATGCAATGACTGAAAAGTTTGTTTTGTTATATTCTAGTGTGGGTATACAAACTGGAATGTTACTTTCCAAATTTGTTGCTATAATAAGTAACAGTGAATATTCTTATAATTATCGAGGCCCATCTGTTTATTTTATGTTAACAAATAATTTCATTGTTTAGAATATTCCTGAAAATTTTTAGGCTAATGAGTTTACATTGTTGCAAAATCAAAATCACCAATTTTTAACAATATCGTCGTCATACAGCAATTATACTGAATTATTCTTTTTTAAACACAGACATCATTTTCTTTTTTTAATAGTTTTTTAGATTTATTTATTTATTTTATATATATGAGTACATCATTGCCCTCTTCAGACACTCCGTAAAATGGCATCAGATCCCATTACAGATGTTTGTGAGCCACCATGCCAAACATCCCATCGGCATATAAAGAAATAGGACAGAAGGTCCACAAACATCTTGCCTACAATGTATTCTGATGTTTCTTCTCCATTCAGTTTTGCTTTTATTAGGTCACTGTTGTGCTTTAGATGTATTGCATGACTCGTGAAAGTGTTTCAGAAGAAAGGCATGACCAATACTCAATTCAGCCATTTGTGCTAAACCTGCATTGTTGGATACCCAACGTTTCATTCGGTTTTTTAAAGAATCAGATTTTTGCCGGGCTGTGCCCCTTTTTCCACTTTGAATATTCCTGAAAGGCAGTTATTTCCTCTTAGAATCGTAACTAAGGAGCGATTGCATGCTCAAAAGCTGCGCTCACTAAACTCTTAGAACTCTAAGTCTAGAGAGAACAGTATAATGACTGAGGGATGAAGTTGCACAGACTGCTGATCTCACATGCTGTGTCAACAGCAGGATGACCAGGCTGTTACATCATCGTCTGTTTTCTGCATGTTATGGCTCTGCAGCTTCTGGGCATCCACTGACCATCGTTTTTATCTGAGCTTATTCTAGCAAATGTATATAACTTTTATTTTGCTTTGGTTTGGCATCATATAGTCACCTCATGTAATAATCCTGGATATTACCTCATGTAATAAACCAGGATAGAACCTGGAACTTGGGTTCTATTCTCTGCTTAGCCATTTAACAGAGACTGGTTGGCATCACTTGAGTTCTACACTGCCCTCTGAGTGGTGGAGAGGGAATGGCTGGTAAAGTGCAAATTGCAAGCAGAATAATTAATATAAATGTACTACATGGCAGATATAATCTAAAAAATACCACATACATATTTTCCAGCTGAAATTAACAATATAATTTGAAGAATAAAGGTCCAAGATATATTTATTTCTTGTGTGTGTGTGTGTATGTGTTTATAGGGTAAACAGCTCTTTGAATTAATGCAGTTGTCTTCACTTTGTCTTGTTGAGTTAGACCAGGTTTTAGTATGTAGATTAAATGCACCATTGAGAAATGTATAGAAACTTCCATTTTGATCATAATGAACAATAAAATGAACTGATGTTTTGGTAAATGGTATTAAAGAGTTCCAAAGCATTTATTGCTATGACTAATGTCATTTCCATTATCCATGTCTATCAATATATTTCACCTCTGGTTTTGTATAGTGTGAATATTGTAGATGAAACCGTTTTTATGATATTGCTACCTATTCTTTGTAAGTGGTTCAGAAAGACAATAAGAAAACCAAAGCATAAACAAATATTTTTAAATAGAAAAGTGTCTACTGCCAAGCCTGATGGTGCAAATTTAATCCCTGGGATCTACATGGTATGAGAGAGAGACAGCTTCCAGAGGTTGTCCTCTGATATGCCCTCCACACTAAATGAATGAAAATTGTTTAAAGAAAAAAAATTAAGTCTCTATCAGACATAAATCACTACCGTTAACATGTCAGAATGGTAACATTTTTATATGTATGTATGTATGTATGTATGGAAGTATGCATTTGTGCTGCCATTGTGTGGCTGTGGAGGTCAGAGGACAATTTGTGAAAGTTCCTTTTGCCATGTGGGTTTTGGTAATCCAACTCAGATCTTCAGACTTGGTGACAGGTGTCTGTCTCATAGAGCTGTCTTACTCACCCTATAATGGTAACTTTTATAAAGTTTCCTAAGCTGAAAAAGTAATCAAAGATAATCTAACACAGCAATATATCACCATGCTATTCTTTTTAGCAAAAATATATTGACCGATTAGAATAATTTATGGGTCTGGGCTGGAGAGACGGTTCAGTGGTTAAGAGGACCTACTGCTCTTCCAGCGGTCCTGAGTTCAATTCCCAGCATGTGTGCACGCGAATGCAGCAGTGCCCCACAAAGCTAGTTTCAGCACTGCTCTGAGTCACTGTGCAGAACCAGCACGGCAGATGGTTTTAACCCAGACTAGTGAAGTGTGGGATGGGTATACATACTCACCTACATAACTGGTGGTATGACTCCTTCACACTCGACCACTCAAAGGAGCTTCTTCCCCTTTGCCATGATAAAAATCCCTGATGAAGGCAACTTGAGGAAAAGGTGTTATTCTGGCTCACATTTTAAGACAAAGTCTATCATGGTGTGAACGTGAAGGCAGGGAATACTCTAATCAGATGCCCACCTTACATCCACGGCCAAGAAACAGAGAAATTAATATTTGCTTCTGCTTGGTTTCTTTCCTCCATTCATATGATCTAGGATGCCCTGCCCTAAAAATGGTTCCAACCACAATCAAGATGAATCTTTCTACGTCAATGAAGGTAATCAAGGCAATCCTCTACCAGCTGTCCAGAGGCTTGCCCAAACTAGCTAATCACTCACAGGTGTGTCCACATGCTTTTCTTCTGGGTCATTCAAATGAGAAGTAGGCTAGACTATGTGGGGGGGGGGGAAAGATTCCCCTAGAAAAGTAAACAGTTTCATTCTCAACTAAAATGCCAAAAATGCCCTTGAGGCTCTCGGCAATCTCTTCTTTGCTAGAGGCCATAAATGCCAAAAAGTGTACAGGGGATCTGATCTCACATCTGGTTTGTAAAATAATTTTAGGATACTTCCTTGGAGTGAGAGATGTCCCAGTTAAAAAAAGAAAAAAAGAAAAGAAGAAAGAAAAAAAAAAGCCTTCTCGTCAAGAAAAAAGATTCCTTAGCTGAGTGGAGACTTTCATTCCAGTTGTTTGGAGTCATTCACTCGACCACCCGAAGGAAGCCAGCTCACGTTAAGCTAAGGTAAAGAGATGGGCACAATAATTAGTCCTTAAATGAGATATGAGAAATGCCATTTCCTTCTCAGCATCTTTTCCTGCACTGCAGTAGCTTACAGGGCCACAGTGCTATGTAGCTATGGAGTTGTAAGTCAGCCCACTGCAGTGCTGTGTGGCTGTGTACCCTGTAAGTCAGCCCACTGCAGTGCTGTGTGGCTGTGTACCCTGTAAGTCAGTCCACTGCAGTGCTGTGTGGCTGTGTACCCTGTAAGTCAGCCCACTGCAGTGCTGTGTGGCTGTGTACCCTGTAAGTCAGTCCACTGCAGTGCTATGTGGCTGTGTACCCTGTAAGTCAGCCCACTGCAGTGCTGTGTGGCTGTGTACCCTGTAAGTCAGTCCACTGCAGTGCTGTGTGGGAATTTAGCTGTAAGTCAGCCCACTTTCCTGAATTGTTCAGAAAAGTTTGATATTTCTTCTACCTTCTTTCTAAGCAAGCTTGCTTTGACACTTCGGACTTTCCCCAAACATTTCTGTCACACTCTGTCTCTAAAGCCTTTCCCTGTCATGTAGCCACTTATCAGCCACGTGTCTAGCCTCCATACCAACTTACACGGCATGGCCTCTTTTCTTTCTCTTATCATTTTTCTCCTCTGGGAAGTTTTGCAGTGTATAGATTGCCTGGTCGGAGATTTTTCTCCTTGAAATGCTATTGAAATCATCCTTGAACTTCGGTTAGAGTCTGTTCTCCAATTATTTTATTACTGAGACTGAGAACCCCAAGACAGAACCTCCAGTATTCCCTGTATTAATTCTAGATTCTGTCAAGTTGAGAATACTAATCATTGCAGTAGCTTGTATTATAGAATGATTTCACATTAATTAGGATAAATAACACATGAATTTATTTGGTTGCAAGTGTTTGCTATCTTTTCTAAATCCTTCACAGCTGAAAAAAATAAGAAAATCATCTATGCAGCATTTTCTTCTTGAATATGTTTATATCATTTTAATTTGTTAATTTGAGAAAATTTGAGTTTTTCTCCAGTTTATAAAATCCATACTTAATGCTTTCCTTTTTCCAATTCTTTTTGACAATTACTCTCATAGACCATCAAAAAGCTGCAATCGGTCACCAATGTGCAGTTCATTTCAAAGCCAGATGAAGATAAAAAATAGCAGACTAGCTCAGAAAAGTTACAAGTCTCATGAGCTAAAAACAGAACATTGTCCATTTAAAACACTCTAGAAGTGTCTTCATCCTCTTCACTTTGTACACAATTCCAATCAGCATACAGCGCATATGGAGACAGTAAGGGTCTGCTGAATAAATAGAAGAGAATTGGGGTGAAGACAGATGGAAGAAAGATGTAAGGGCGAATGAGGAGGAAAGAGAGAGAAAGAGGGAAGGGAGGGGAAATGATTTAAAGCTCAAAATACTTACAGCAGAAAAGAAAACCTTAAAATTCTGTCAAAAGACTGATTTATACCCCTGCCTCTTCTCAGAAGAAATGTATATATTTAAAGTCCCAACTCCAATTGTGACTATTTGGAATCATGGAAGAATTAAGTTTAACAGACACCCTGAGAGTGCTTCTGATTCAGTTTCACTTTTCCTTCACAAAAGGGGCTTCAGCTTGCTTCTTCCTGTCTGTGATGTGTGGTCACAGTGAAATCAGGGCCTTTAACAGGCAAGAAAAACTATGCTCCCATCTCCTAAAATGAAGCCAGAATGGGATCTTAGAATTGTGCCAAAATAAATACTTATTGTGTGAGCTCCTGATTCTATAGTACTTTGTTGAAGCTTCCAAGATAACTAGGAACTGGTGAGTTCCACTAAGGAACCCAGAGCTGTATGCGTCTGTCTCTCTGTGTGCATGTATCAATACATCATTAAAAAGTCTGAATAAACAGAACCCGAGAACAAAACGTTCACAGTGGAAAGGTATTGACTCATTAAAGGGAAAAACTTGTGTTCAGTTTGCACAAAGGAAAGATGTTCTACAATACTTAGATTTCAAGTAGCTAGAAGCTAACTATTGTAAAAAAAAATAAATCAGTTTTTTCCTCCCAGCCCCTGCTTTGGGAAAGACAACTCTGAGACTAATTATTTATTAATAAATGCCTGGGGCAGAAGCTTTGGCTCACTCACCAATTCGCTTGTAACATATCAAACTATTCTATGTCTTCCAGTACCTCTCCTAAGCTTCATGCAAACCAAGTCCTGTGCGAATTTCCTCTTTTTTTATATCCCGAGTTCAGCTCCCTGCTGATTTATGTCTGTCTCCTTAGTGTTCATCCTGAATCTCCCATGCCGCTCACTATTTCCCAGAATCCTCTCTCTTCCTGCCAGCTTCCTTCCCACCTCCTATTTCCTGCCTCAGCTCATTGGGCATAGGCCTTTTTATTGACAGGTCTTGCTTATAAGAGATTACCTCTAGAAAATATTTTGTTACTTCTTATAAAATTAAAAAGCTTGGTGTTTAAGATATTATTTTTGCCCAAGATTTTCTATGGCTGAATTTTATTACTAGCATTTCATGGAATACAAATTTTTCTCTGTGCCTTAATAGTAAGACATTCAAGGGCAGCAATAACTTTTTAAACTCATTAACCGAGGTATTTCAGAAATTATTATTTGAAAACAATAGCAGAAAACAATGGTCTTCTTACATTAGAATTAGTTAAAATGAATAAATTGAAAGCTGCTAAGTTAAAAACTTTAAATGGTGAGTTATAATGCATAAATTAAGTCTTAATAAAGCCCCTTTCAACAAAAAATAAATGGTTCCATTAAGCTTTTCATACAATGATCAGACAAATTTCAAACATTATCCTGATAATATTCTACTTACAAACACCACAAACATATCTTCCAAAATATACTCCTGCTAAGTATGGAATTATACAAAATATCTAAAATATCTTACAAGGCAAATGGGAAAATGTTAATCTAGTTGTAGCTAAACACATCGCAGAGACAAGCAATCGGAGCTATGCCTCCAGAGAGTAATAAAAGAGGAAACAAATTGGACTATTTTCCAGCAGGTGACAACTTCTATTACATTGATTAGATTTTTATTTACTTCCATCATCAAATAAGAAGAAAATATTAATTAACCACTGGATCACTCAAATAGCACATCACAGCATCTGCTACCCTAGGCATTTCCCTCTTTGACACAACCTGATTCATGAAATGAGGCAGGTGCACATCATATGGAGATAAACAGTAATGATAACTGTTGGCACACCTCCTACCACTGCCAGATGCCCCAGGGTCAAGGATGAGCATTCTTGTCTATTCACTAAACCAGAAATGTGAATTTAGACACATTCAACTGCCACACGCCAAACAAATTTAACAAATGTTCATTGGTTTCTTTTCCTTTAAATAATCCATAATTTCATGTATCTATGGGATACAATGTTATATTTCAATAGATGTAAACATTGTAGAATGTATGCTCATTAAAAACATGATTTGAATAGCAGGTGGATTTGAATTCCAGGATAAATCCAAGTTAAACTCTAATATTGGCCTGTAACAGGCACATTCATTAAACATGAGCAAGGGATAATTTCTAAAATCACATACGTCTAGAAAATGGTAAAATAGAAAGGTATCTCAGTATAAGTTTATTTTATATTTACTCTAGAAGTTGACTTTGCGCTTTAAGAATTTAATTTAGTAGAAAAATGTATAAAGATCTCGAAAAGAGAAAACGAAATCAAGAAATTCAGAATGTAGTGGGTATGAGGAACAGAGAGTGTCATAGATTGTGAACTGTGAGAATTATTGGATTATAAGGAAATTTAAAATGTGGTACATAGTCTTAAAGAACTTGCAATTTATCAATGTGGACATACAAATCATATAGCTTTTTATGTTTTGCTGACTGTACTCATAAACAGCAGTTTTTCCTGTCCACATAATAATCTGTGAGGAAAGGGGCACAGATATTGGCTTCAGAGTTAACCTATAATAGGGAAATGATGCCTCTTCCAGACACCGTGGGCTAACAAATAAAAATCCCAGTATCAGGAATGTAGGTTACCGCTTTTGGGATTGTTGACTAGTGGAGTTCCATAGACCCCCTAACACTGCAAGCTATTGGCAATGCTCTGGATTCCCTTCCAGATCTTGACAAGACCTATTGCTAAAGATCTCTGAGAAATATATCATGGAAGGATCAATCTGGTACTGATCTAGAAACTTCATTCCTACCAGCTATCTCTAATGGGTCTGGAAAGTACTAACACTACTAGGGGAGAAAAGTAATCATTTATCTATCCACCTGTGAACTCTGTGCCACAGTGACTGACACGGCAAGGCATGGCAGCTGAAGAAACTGTGGCATTAATGTCATAGGACCATCCAACAACTTCTTGATTAAATTTAAGGCCCACTCCACAAGATGGAGTCCATACCTGGAACCATTAAAGGGGCTAAGAACGTAGGTAGGTCATAGACCCTAGGGCAGAGCCTATCCTTTACTGTTATTCTGCTACATGGTCATAGTATTAAATCAACCTCTAAAGGCTTACCACTGTATTATTAGATTACTGCATTTTTTCAAACTGCGTGATAGCTTTTTCAGCAGTAATAGATAATTAACACAGCCCACAATTGCTGAATGTTCCAAGAATAAAAGGTCATAGAGTTCTCAACCCCAGTGAGATATCTAGGACACACCCACTCCTTCCAAAGATTATCTGACCTAAAGGAAGTAAGTAACTACATCAATTAGTTTTCCAGACTAACAGGGCAGTTCCATATATGAACCGGTAATACCTTTGATTGTATCTGCAAGACGCGAAAAGCTAAACAGAAGAAATCCAAGCTTGGAAGAGTAAGAAGTTCCAACCCAGCTGAGGAGCTATTTGGCAGTTGGGTGTTGTGAGAAGAAGAGCCAGTTTTCTTTAGTAATATAGACTCTGGGAGAACAGTCTTGCTTTAGTAGAATCTCCTACACTCGCAAGTAATAGTGACAAAACTTAATAGACTCAAGGGATTTTTTAAAGGACAGAGCACATGAAGTTTAGGGGGAATGGTTGTAAGGGAGTAGATGGAGAATGTAGGGAGTAGACGTGATGAAAACATATCATATGTATGTATGTATGAACTGCTAAAATAGAAAACACTAAAACTAAAAAGTATATGTTTGAAAGGTAATGTAAGTATTTATATAAGAATTTTGAATAACTTGTGAATTTTTCTTTCTGCTATAAATGCATTATTGTGTTTAAATGCACAGAATGATAGCTCATGACTTCTAGTTATGTATTTAAAAGTTGTATTTAAAAAAATTGTATTTCAAGTACACACATCAACTTAATATAAGGAACAAGGGACAAGCTTTCAATTTGCACAAACATCTACTAGGAGATGCCCTTTAAGAGGTCCAGCATATGTCCTTCCTTGAGAAAAGCTGTCTTTTTACCATATGCCATGTTCGTAGTCTGCCTTTTGAGTCATGAGCAGGGTGATCCCTTACCAAAGCAGGCACATTGTATTTTCCCTAGAAAAGTTGGAGTAAAATTATGACTGAGATTATATAATGTCACTGAGAACATTAACTAAAAGAAATCTTACCAACTTCCTTTGCTGAGAACCCAGGAGTTATGTGAACCTCTTATATCTGAAATTTGAGCCCTGGTGTCCAACAAAATATCTCTTTAAAATATAAATACTGGCTAGGCATCATATGCATACACATAATCCTAGGAGCTGGGAGGCTAAGGCAAATTTATTAAGCTTGAGGTCACCCTGGTTGATATAACTGGTTTCTGACTAGCCTGAGCAATGCAGTAAGACCTGAACACACTTGGTGGTAGAGAACTTTCCTAACATGGGTAAAGTCTTGAGTGTAATACCACGAACTGTAAATAAGTACTCATTTCTTTTTTAATTTTTTTAATTTTTTTGGTTATTTTATTAATTTACATTTCAAATGTTATCCCCATTCCCAATTTCCTCTCCACAAGCCCCCTATTCATATCTCCCTCTACCTGCCTCTACGATGGTGCTCTCCAATCCACCCACCCACTCCTGCCTCAGCGCCCTAGCGTTCCCCTATCCTGGGTTATCAAACCTCCACAGGACCAAGGGACTTCCTTCCAAGTTATGTCAGATAAGGCAGTCCTCTGCTACATATCCAGATGGAGCTACGCATACCACCTGTGTACTCTCTGGTTGGTGGTTTAGTCCCTGGGAGCTTTGGGAGGTCCGGTTGGTTGATATTGTTATTCTTCCTATGAGGTTGCAAACCCCTTCAGCTCCTATAGTCCTTGCCCCAACTTCACCATTGGGGTCCCCATACTCAGTCCAATGTGTGGTTGTGTACATCCACATCTGTGTTGGTTTACTTCTGGCAGAGTCTCTCATGGGACAGCTATACCAGGCTCCGGTCAGTAAGCACTTCTTGGCATCACCAATAGTGTCTGGGTTTGGGGTCAACAGATGGGATGGATCCCTAGGTGGGGCAGTTTCTGGATGGCCTTTCCTTCAATTTCTGCTCCACTCTTTGTCCATGCATTTCCTTTTGACAGGAGGAATTCTGGATTAATATTTTTGATTAGTGGTCCCATCCCTCAACTGGGGACTGTGTCTATCCATTGGATATGATCTATAGAGGTTCTGTCTCCCCTTTGCTGGGTATTTTAGCTAACGTCCTCTCTGTTGGGTCCTGAGAACCTCTTAGGTTTTTAAAGGCTACCCCCAGTTCACCCTCCCCCACTGCTACACACCTATTTTCAAATTCCTGACCCTCTGTACTTCTCCCCCATCTTCCCCGGCATCTGAACTGGTCCCTCTTTTCCCTCCCTCTCTTCTCTCCCTCCCATCTTCCTCTCCCTCTACTTCTCAGAGATTATTCTCTTCCCCCTGTGGAGTATGACTACAGCTTCCCCACTTTGGTGTAATCTTGATCTTCTTTCTTCACATGGTATGTGAGTTGTACTGTGGATATTCTGAGCTTATTTTTAGCTGATATCCACTTATCAGTGAGTGCATACCATGTGTGTTCTTTCGTGACTAAGTGAGCCCACTCAGAATGATATTTTCTAGTTTCATTCCTTTGCCTAAGAATTTCATGAAGCTGTTGTTTTTAATAGCTGAGTAGTACTCCATGGCATAAATGTACCACATTTTCTGTATCCATTCTTCTCCTGAGGAACATTTGTGTTGTTTCTAGCTTCTGGCTATTATAAAATAGGCTGCTATGAACATAGTGGACCATGTGTCCTTGTTATATGTTGGAGTATCTTCTGGGTATATGCCTAGGAGTGGAATAGCCTGGTCCTCAGGTAATACTATTTCCAATTTTCTGAGGAACCTCCAGACTGATTTCCAGAGTAGTTGTACCAGCTTGCAATCCCACCAGCAGTGAAGCAGTGTTCCTCTTTCTCCACATCCTCACCAGCATCTGATGTCACCTGAGTTTTTGATCTTAGCCATTCTGACAGGTGTGAAGTGGAATCTCTGGGGTTGTTTTGATTTGCATTTCCCTGATGATTAAGTATGTCGAACGTTTCTTTAGGTGCTTCTCAGCCATTTGAGTTTCCTCGGTTGATAATTCTGTTTAGCTCTGTTCCACATTTTTCATAGGTTCTGGTTCTTGTATATATTGGATATTAGCCCTCTATCAGATGTAGGGTTGGTGAAGATCTTTTCCCAATCTATTGGTTGCCATTTTGTCCATTGACTGTGTCCTTTGCCTTACAGAAGCTTTGTAATTTTATGAGGTCACATTTGTCAATTCTTGTGGTGTTCTCTTCAGGAAATTTCCCTTGTGCCCATGTGTTTAAGGTTTTTTTTCCCCACTTTCTCCTCTATTAGATTCACCATATCTGGTTTTATGTGGAGGTCCTTGACTCACTTGGACTCGAGCTTTGTACAAGGAGATAAAAATGGGTAAGTTTATATTGTTCTACATACAGACCACCAGTTTAATGAGCACCATTTGTTGAAAAATGCTGTCTTTTTCCAGTGGATGGTTTTAGCTCCTTTGTCAAAGATCAAGTGACCATAGGTGTGTGGGTTCATTTCTGGGTCTTCAGTTCTATTCCAGTGATCTACTCGCCTGTCTCTGGGCCAATGCCATGTGGTTTTTATCACTATTGCTCTGTAGTATAGTTTGAGGTCAGGGATGGCGATTCCCCTAGAAGTTCTTTTATTGTTGTGAATGTTTAAGGGTTAATCTATCTTGTTGATTTGCTCAAAGTACCAGCTCCTGGTTTTGTTGATTCTTTGTATAGATCACTTTGTTTCTACTTGTTTGATTTCTGTCTTGAGTTTGATTATTTCCGGACATTTACTCCTCTTGAGTATTTTTGCTTCTTTTTGTTCTAGAGCTTTCAGATATGCTGTTAAGCTGCTAGTGTATGCTCTTTCCAATTTCTTTATGGAAGCACTCAGAGCCATGAATTTTCCTCTAACACTGCTTTCATTGTGTCCCATAAGTTTGGGTATGTTGTAACTTCATTAAATTCTAAGAAGTCTTAATTTCTTTTTTTATTTCTTCCCTGACCAGGTTATCATTGAGCAGATATTTTGTTTACCTTCCATGTGTATGTGGACTTTCTATTGTTTTTGTTGTTTGTGAAGACCAGCCTTAGTCCATGGTGGTCTGATAGGATGCATGAGATTATTTCAAACTTCTTGTATTGGTTGAGGCTTGTAGTCATCTTGTGCATCAAAGACATATATCAATGCTTCTGTGCCCCTGAAGATCATTTCATAGTCAAAGGTTAAGTCAAAGCAGTCTATCTGCCCAGGAAAATCACAAATCTGGAAGTTCACAAAGGAACTGTTGGAAATATCGTCTTGATAAATCTTGTTTGTAATTTCCAAAAAGAGAGTCTCATTGGGTGACATCTAATGAAACACCCCCTCTGAATGGAGGACTTGGTGATGTGCTGTAGCCCCATAAGCAGGATCCTTGGCTTGGAGCTGTCAATGCCCCTGCGCCTCTGCTGCCACCCACTGCCTCCTCTTCCTTCTCCTCTGTGCCTTAGCCAAAGTCCTTGAGGAATGAGTTGACTGTGTCATAACTGTTGGCTAGGGCCATCTCCTCTGCGCTGTACTGCAGGGACATTGTGCTGGACACTACCACCTGAGCCCTGACAGGCCAGGCCAGGTTAGGCCAACACCTCTCTAGGAATACTCATTTCTTAGGTAAAATATATGAATCTTTAAATATAGAGACTCCTTATATTTTATTTACATCAAAACAAGGAGGAAATAATGGTTTCCATTTCAAAGTTTCTTTATTTAAGATAAGAAGGAAAATATTTTTTAATATGCTTGAAAATGCTTTATTTGCAGGGAAGGAGGTATATAATTTAACAAGACAAAACCCCAAATATAAAGATTCATAGAGACAAGTTGATAGAGTCACATGGGAACTTAAACTAGGAAATTTGTTGTAGATGCAATCAAAATATATTTTACATATATTTAAAATGCTCAAATAATAAAAATTATTTTTAAAACAGACAAAAGCCATGTCATTGTCTAACACCTAGACCTTCTCATCTCCATGTGTGACCTCAGTGGTGTCCCAAAGGGGAAATTTTTTTTAAAAAAAGAAATAGTTCCTTCTAACTTACAAACTGCACTGGCTAGTTCTGTGTGTCAACTTGACACAAGATGGAGTTATCACAGAGAAAGGAGCTTAAGCTGAGAAAGTGCCTCCGTGATATCCAGCTGTGGGGCATTTTCTCAATTAGTGATCAAGGGGGAAGGGCCCCTTGTGGGTGGAGCCATCCCTAGGCTGGTAGTGTTGGGTTCTATAAGAAAGTAAGCGGAGCAAGCCAGGGGAAGCAAATCAGTAAGAAACATCTCTCCATGGTCTCTGCACTAGCTCCTGCTTCCTGAGCTGCTTGAGTTCCAGTCCTGACTTCCTTTGGTGATGAACAGCTGTGTGGAAGTGTAAGCTAAATAAACCCTTTCCTCCCCAACTTGCTTCTTGGTCATGATTGTGCAGGAATAGAAACCCTGATGAAGACACAAACCTAATGTATTTAGATAAGAAACAGTAAAATGAATACATACTAACATGTAAAATCTTAAGAGTTTAAAGGGGTCAAGTTTCTTATTATGTAATCTGCAGCATCAAAATCGCAGAGTTAAAATAACATTTTTGGCAAGTAAAAAAGTATCAACCCAATTAACAATGGATGCATGGCACAATGGTGCCAAGTGATATGCATATATACATATATATAAATGTATATGTATATATATATATATGTATATATATGGTTATTTTATTTATTTACATTTCAAATGTTATTCCCATTCCTGGTTTCCCCTCTGCAAACCCCCATCCCATCCTCCCTCTTCCCTGCTTCTATGAGGTGCTCACCTAACCACCCACCTACTCCTGTCTCTCTGCCCTAATATCCTCCTGTGCTGGAGCATCGAGCCTGCACATGACCAAGGTCTTCCCCTCCCCCTGAGGCCGATTAATGCCATCCTCTGCTACATATGCAGCTGGAGCCATGGGTCCCCCATGTATATTCTTTGGTTGGTAGTTTAGTTCCTGGGAATTCTGGTTGGTTGATATTGTTGTTCTTCCTATGGGGTTGTCAACCCCTTCAGCTCCTTCATTCCTTCCCCTAACTCTTCCATTGGGGTCCTGGGCTTAGTCTGATGGTTGGCTGTGAGCGTCCACAACTATATTGGTCAGGCTCTAGCAGAGCCTCTCAGGGGGCAGCCATACCAAGCTCCTGTCAGCAAGCACTTCTTGGCATCAGCGACAGTATGAGGGTTTTGTGTCTGCAGATGGCATGTATCCCTAGATGGGGCAGTCTCTAGACGGCCTTTCCTTCAGTCTCTGCTCCACTCTTTGTCCCTGCATTTTCTTTAGACCGGAACCATTCTGGGTTAAAATTTTTGAGCTGGATGGGTGACCCCATCCCTCAACCATATCATAAGATATATGATATATGATATGTGTCATATATCTTATATATTAAAATTCTTGTGGGCATAATTAAATGGTGTTCAACAGCAAACATTACTGTTGAATCCAGAACTTCAATATAGATAATGGGAGTTAGCCCTACCCTCTAAAATTGCTTTTCTGAAGCCTTAAATGTGCCACCTTTAGTGGGAGTTCCTTATATTAAAGAGTTTTAACAGCATGTACTTCCTGGCATCCACAGTACTCTCTGGGCTTGGTGACTATGTATGGTATGGGATGGATCCCCAGGTAGGGCAGCCTTTGGATGGCTTTTCCTTCAGTCCTTGCTCTGCACTTTGCCTCAGTATTTGTTCCTGTGAGTGTTTTGTTCCCCCTCCTAAGAAGGACCATCCCATATACAGTCTCCAAACCAAGACACTGTTGTGGATGCCAAACCCAGACACTGTTGCGAATGCCAAGAAGTGCGTGCTGACAGGAGCCTGGTATAGCTATGTCCTGAGAGGCTCTGCCAGAGCCTGACAAATACAGAGGGGGATACTCGCAGCCAACCATTACACTGAGCACAGGGTTCCCAGTGGGGTCCCCAATGGGGGAGTTAGAGAAAGGACTGAAGGAGCTGAAGGAGTTTGCAATGGCATAGGAAAAACAATAATATCAACCAACCAGACCTCCTAGAGCTCCCAGTGACTAAACCACTAACCAAGGAGTACACATGGAGGGACCCACGACTCCAGCTGCATATGTAGCAGAGGATGGCCTTGTCAGGTATCAATGGGAGGAGAGGGCCTTGGTCCTATAAAGGCTCGATGCCCCAGCATAGGGGAATGGAGAGGGAAGGGAGGCAGGAGTGGGTGGGTGGGTGGAGGGACACTCTCATAGAAGCAGGAGAAGGGGGATAAGATAGGGGGGTTCAGGGGACCAGAAAAGGGGATAACATTTGAAGTGTAAATAAAGAAAATATCGAATAAAAAATTTAAAAAACTAAAAAAAAATGTTATAACAGAATAATGCAGAATAGAATCTGTTCAAAAATAAGCAACTTTGGGACAGTGCTAATTAAGACTACTGTTTTCTTTGTGAAAACATAGTTAGCATGCTCCAAGACAATTTCACACATGTACATAATGATTCTTCTCCATAACCTCTTTTATTCTTCTCCCACCGGATATCAACACCCTTCTTCCCTACCATTATCTCTTTCTTACATTAATGTCTGGTTTGTGACGCACCGAGTTTAACCAAGGCCCTGTGTGAGATCAAGAGTTTGTAACTAGTCACAAGAATGTAGCAGGGTCACTAACAGAGACACAACTTAAGACAACTCCAAGAGCCTATCAGCAACCAATATAAAGTAGGCAATGAAGTGCAGGGACTAGGTAGGCCCTGAGCCTCAAGTCTAGCCGTGACAGGTAAGTCCAGTTCAGATAGCCACAGCTGCGTTGAGTTTGTGATTGCAATGGCTTTGCTATGCCAGAAAAAGAGTTGCATTTTATGCCCTTCTCCTTGTCTTCTGGCTCTTACATTCTTCACTTCCGTGATGTCACTCCTGCGGCTGACAGGGAGTGATATAAAATGTCTTGCACATGATCATGTCTGGCCTGGAAGTCTTGCATTATAGTTCATATGTTTCGTAGTTGGATTAGATTGCTTATGCCTTTAAGTAGTGTATGAATACTGGCATTACAAGTGTGGGTCATTAAGTCCTATAGTTGAGGACTAAATTATGCTTCTCTTTAGCTTGTACTGTGTGTGTGTGTGTTGGTATATGTGTTTGCACATATGTGTGCAGCTATATTTGCCTCTGTATGTATATGTGTAGGTCAGAGTTCAATTCCAGGTATCTTTCTTTGCTACTCTGCTACCTCACTTTTTGAGACAAGATCTCTCCTTGATACCAAGCTTTTTATTTCCTCTAACCCAGCTAGCCAGTGGGCATACGGATTTGCCTGCCTTAGCTACACTCGTCAAGCGATGGGATTACAAGTGTACGCCACCACAGCCAGCTCTTATGTGGGTCCTTGTGGGTGCTAATGATGGAAAATTAAGTCCCTACGCTTGTGCAGCCGTCACTTCACCTGCTTAGCCATCTCCCGAGCCTCAGATTTTAACTGTTTTGTCTCACACCATCAACAAGAGCTTCAAAATGGTGTGCCTACTTTAAAGTTTTGCTTGCTTTGAACTTTATTTCTCCACAGAAATCATAAAAGAATTTTACCCCAAAGTTATTTCCTAATAGTATTAAGAGGTTGGAAACCTAATCCACCTATGTTTAAAGGTGAATCCTATGGAGATACTGGGGCAGGAAAAGCACTTCTGACTGCATCTTAGTGGCTTCATAAGAAGAGGGAAAGAGTCACACTTGTACTGTCTCTGGCCACATGATAGTCTGACATTCTTTCATTTTCTGCCAGCAAGAACACTATCATCAGCTGCCACAGACCACCCCAGTCAGGTATGGGGGTCCCCGGGATGCAGGTCCTCGGAGTCCAGGTGGGTAAGGATTTGGCAGTGACATACAGAAACCAACACCGGGGCGGCTTGAATCTGAGTGTATTTTGCGGCTCTCAAGCAGGGCATTTTATACATTAAAAAATCCAAACACTACAACCCTTAGAAACTGTATCTAGCTAAACAATCACAAATACCAACAAAAATCATTTGGCACAGTAGAGCACAAAAATCATCCAAGCATTACAACTCTGAAACTGTGTTTTCAGTGAATCACAATCAGAAGAGGTAACATCATTATTAATATAAATCATCAAAATATAATAATTCTAAAAATATGTATACAGTGGGGCAGTTGTCTAAGGCCAGTGGTATATTTCCAAGAACAGGTTAATAAATCTTTATGGTCAGGTCAATTATTGCTTAACATCAAATGCCTGATTTATTTTTATAAATCTTCAATGCATAAATTTAAACTATTTTAATTCTTTTTACTTAAGGCTTTCTTTTCCATATACCAAAACCACACATCCGATGACACACATGTAGCCATATGAAATTTTATTTTTGGGAAAGTTTTTATCTATCATAATAATTTTGTAAAAGATTTAAAAAGTAAAGCATTGGCTTCCCCGGGGATAAGGCCATGCTTGTGACCCATCTCAAGGCATGGTTTTGTACCCATTATTCTTGCTTAAGATCTTGGCCTAGGCTACCAGGAACCTGTACCTTAGAAAAGAAATGAAAGACACCAAAACAGAAAAATTGCCATGAGAACTACGGCTCAACATGTTTGCTCCGGCCAAGAGTTCCACAACTGGTTCCAGGAGACTTCATTCCTTTCAAGTCAATGCCTCAGTCTGTGGAACTTGTCACACAGATTCTACTGGGGTTGGTGTGGCAATCAGTGGAGACCTGTGGGAGGGAGAAGGCAGCCGTGTGGTGCCCTGCAGTGCACCATCCAGCCTTCAGCTTCCTGTTGCAGCCGCTTGGACCCTGTGGTGCTTGCTGTGCGCCAGCTGCGCATCAGCCCTGCGCTGCTTCCCTTGTAGCCTCTGCCAGTCCAGAGGGCGGCCAGTGCACCGCACCCACTCGCTGGGGCCCTGGGACCTCGGAGGATCCTAGCGATGATAATGTGAAGTGGCAAACACGCAAATACTTTCTTTTCTTTTTATATATATATATTTTTATTTTCTATATTCTTTGTTTACAATCCAAAAGCTTTTCCCTTTCCCAGTTCCCCCCTCCCCATATGTCCCATAAGTCCTCTTCTCTCCATCCATTCTCCTGTCTTTCCCCCTCCCTTTTCTCTGTCCTGGTACTCCCCTACAATGCTGGATCAAGCCTTTCCAGGATTAGGGCCCTCTTCTTCCTTCTTCATGGGAATCATTTGATATGCTAATTGTATCTTCAGTATTCAGAGCTTCAGGGCTAATTATTATCCTCTTACCAATGATTGCATTCCATGTGTATTCTTTTGTGATTGTGTTACCTCTCTTAGGATGATATTTTTCCAGTTCCATCCATTTTCCTAAAAAATTCATGAATTTATTGTTTTTAATTGCTGAATAGTACTCCATTGTGTATATATACCACATTTTCTGTATCCATTCCTCCATTAAGGGATATCTGGGTTCTTTCCAGCTTCTGGCTATTATAAATAAGGCTGCTATGAACATAGTGGAGCATGTGTCCTTATTGCATCCTGGGGAATCCTCTGGGTATATGCCCATGAGAGGTATAGCAGGGTCCTCTGGAAGTGTCATGTCCAGTTTTCTTAGGGACCACCAGACTGATTTCCATAGTGGTTGTACCACCTTACAATCCCACCAGCAGTGAAGGAGTGTTCCTCTTTCTCCACATCCTCGCCAACACCAGAAATGAATCCACACACCTATGGTCACTTGATCTTCGACAAAGGAGCTGAAAACATCCAGTGGAAAAAATATAGCCTTTTCAACAAATGGTGCTGGTTCAACTGGAGGTCAGCATGCAGGAGAATGTGAATTGATCTATTCTTATCTCCTTGTACTAAGCTCAACTCCAAGTGGATCAAGGACCTCCACATAAAACCAGTCACACTGAAACTAATACAAAAGAAACTGGGAAAAACCCTTGAGGACATAGGCACAGGGGAAAAGTTCCTGAACAGAACACCAATAGCTTATGCTCTAAGATCAAGAATTGACAAATGGGATCTCATAAAATTACAAAGTTTCTGTAAGGCAAAGGACACTGTCAAAAGGACAAAATGGCAACCAACAAATTGGGAAAAGATCTTCACCAATCCTACATCCGATAGAGGGCTAATATCCAATATATACAAATAACTCAAGACGTTAGACCCCCCAGGGAACCAAATAACCCATTAAAAATGGGGTACAGACCTAAACAAAGAATTTTCACCTGAAGAAATTCGGATGGCCGAGAAGTACCTTAAGAAATGCTCAACATCATTAGCCATTAGGGAAATGCAAATCAAAACAACCTTGAGATTTCACCTCACAACAGTCAGAATGGCTAAGGTTAAAAACTCAGGAGACAGCAGATGTTGGTGAGGATGTGGAGAAATACTTTCTTTTCAATTGTACATTGCTTCCAGACATGTTTCTTTGAAACTTGTTGAGCAACGCTTTAAGATGTTGGACTTCTGCAGTAGATGGTGCTGATGGGTGATGGGTTGACTTAAGGTGGGGGGGAGGGGGAAAACACTTTTATGGTTTTATTATAAACCAAGAATTTTGGACTTGTAAAGAGGTATTATTGCAATAATGCACTTTTTATACTTGAAATGTATTTGTATGATATAAAGTTATTACTTTAAACAAAATACAAGTTAGGGGCATTTGTTTATAGAGTTTGGATAATTTATAACAAACAAATTTCCTAATGTTTCCTAAATACTCATTTTGGGTTTTATATATATATATTACATTTAAAGTAATTTTACAGTTCTATGATGGATCCTCTTATAGAAACATTAACAAAATGTAGAACTCATCCACATTTTTGAGTATAATTCAGTAACTTGATTACCAGGTTTTTTTTAACTTATTGGTCTTGTATCTTTAAATCATGACTTTAGCCAACTAGCCTACTTTACTAATTTAATGCAGCTAATACTTCCTTTCCAATTGTCTCCATTTGTCTAAATGAGAAAAGTCGAAATGATCAAAGAAAGAGGTCTTACTTTCCAAAACTTTCCAGATACTCAAAAAAAAAAAAAAAAAAAAAAGGATAGTGTTATATTTTCCACCTGACTTTTTTTCTCTTTGCTGTTTAAGCCAAATGTAGACTTGGTCTTTTCAGAGTTGCCTAGCTCTTCTAACTTTTCTCCAAAATGGTTCAAAGTAGACCAAACCAATGTAGCATTATTTCTTCAATATGCGACCCCCAAAAGTGCCTTGTATCCAACAAACAAGCAAATCTTTATAAGTTCTAAATTAGTATATAAAGCAGTGAAAAGCTATTAACATTTTTATTTCTTGTTTTAAAACCATAAATTAAATCTGATGCTTGAAGAAATTTAAAAAAAAGAACATTATCATCAGATAAATTCCTTAGATTTAAGATTCTAAAAATTATGAGGCTAAATAAATTTATATTTCACAAAATATAAATTTATTTAGTCAATTAAATAAACTTAGTGAATTATTAAAGTGAATTCTTTGGCTATTTCATTACAATAAAATGGAACTACCATAGGAACCTATCTCAAATGCACTGACCTCACTGGCAGGGTGGTTTTGATAGTAGATTCTGAAGCTAGCCAGTTCAAACCTAAGCTGGAAAGATCTGAGTAATTTCTAGCCAAGAATCAAAAATAAATTTAACAAAATACTATAAATAACTAAGGTGATAGGTAACATCATGGAAATTTCTCATTTCTTTGTATGTCATTGTTTCATAAAATTTAGTATTTATCCATATCTTTGAAATTGCCATATCTTTGAATTCACTTTTTATGAGATGAAATGTGTAATGGGAAAGTTTTATTTGTTAAAACTCATATAGGAATATTTGACTCTCTTCATTGCTTTCAAAGATGTGTGCAAATGGAAGGAAAAACAATTCCAATACAATCCTTATACAGTCCCTAATATTCAACTATATTCAGTAGCCTATTACTATTGCATATGTATTATGCATTAAATAACAATTATTTTGTTAAAATAATATAAAAATAAGAAATATGTAAACACTGTGTAATTAACAATATGGAATTTTAGGCTCAGTGTAAACACTAAAATTATTATGAATGAGATGATTTTATGTCATCATTTGAACCACCAAAACAAGTCTTATAAACCACAACAGTGTAAAACACCATCTAGACATTTTAAAACAGAATGTTTTATTTCAAATAAGAGTTAAGTTGTATTTATGCCTCATAAATCACTTTCATATAATATATCTTGACATTTATTCAGCTTTAGAATCGATAACTGGCTGTAGAAGATAAATAGCTTCATTTTTTAAGTCTAAATTTAATCTGTGAATGAATTTAAATTAACCCTTAATCTAAATTTAGCTTTTCTGGCTCCTTGTAATTGATATTTAAAAAGTAAAAAAATTTAAAAATGCATTATTGACTTCAAAAATGTAAACTGTTATAATCAGTCATATTTCATTCTGGAGGAAATACACCATCTCAGATTCAATTTATTGAAAATCTATGAGAATGAATTGAATATTTATCATTTGTCCTGAGACTTATTTGTATATCAACTAGGATTTTTTTTTTCCATTATACTGGCAGTAACACATTGTCAAGGTAGAAGCAGGAACTTAGGACCTTTCACAATCTGATCTGCCAGGGATGAAATCAACAGGAGATATATAAAAACACACATGGGCAGCCCCACACCCCTGCTCCCTGTGCTAGTGACTGTGGTGTCACCAGTCTGATGGTTATAGTTTCCTTTGAATTTTTTGTTTATATGCAGAGAGTGAGAGACCTTGGAACACTCAATGGGATGTCTCCATCAAATCCCTCACCCAGGGGCTCATCAAACTCTACAGAAAAGGAGGGAGAAAGACTGTTAGATCCAGAGGGACAGAGGACACCAAGGACACTGTCTCTCAGAGACAATAGGACTGAGGCACATACAAACTGGCAGAGACTGCGGAAGCAGCACAGGGCCTGCACAGCTCTAAGCCAGGTGGAGTCTCCGTGCTGAGAGGGAAGTAGACACAACTCCCATCTCCTACCTCACACTATCTCCGATTGGCAAGCTCCAAGGAAAAACTAGTTGTCTCCAAGGGAGTCTCACTGGATATACTGAGACAAACCACACTGAAGGGAAGGACCCACACCCATTAGTAGATGACCGACATAAAACAAACTCAAAGGAATTATGGAGAGTGTCGAATATTGCTTTGCTTGAACAAACAGTAAAGAACATTGGTTCACCTGGATTCAGATTAAGTATAAAGTATAAGATCCAGTTGTTTTTCGGGAATATGGATCTAGGTATCAAGAGACCATTGACAGTCACAACATTGACATTATTATAAATCAGCCTTCCCATCCCTTCCACTTGATTGCAGATTTTGGAATGTGTTGGTGAGAGCTTTTTCAACCCAATACAGTTGGTTCGTTTCAACCATAAATGCTTTGGAGGGGACTGTCCAGGAGGATCGCATTTATTTAGGACTAGTTGTACAAAAAATCCTATTCATTAGATTAAGACCAGAGTTCTGGAAAGGTGTGTCTCTAAAGTAAAAGGAAGTAAGAGGAACTAGGACAGAAGATAAAGAAACCTTAAAGCTCTAACTTTGCGAGAGTCTTTTGATGGCCCAAACATCTGATTCCACACAGGTTGTAATTTTTTTTTTTTTTAGTTTCCCAATTTATTTCATTTTCCCTCAGCGTATACTTTTTCCTCAGTACCTTAGTATTAAGTAGCATACAGAACTCAGAAGTCACAAAGATCCATGAAAGAATGGCAAAAAATCGTATAACTTATCACTAGCCAAGAACATGTTGATGAGCCCGTACACATTCATCTCTGTAATTCTCCCAACCACCTTACCCTCTCAGAGGAGCAACAAAGCAGTTAAGTAACTTGTTTGAAGTCACCCAGGTAGTTACTAGGAAAAAGAGGAATTAACTCTAAGCAGTTTATCTCTACAATTAACCTTTAATTCTATGTTAATTTGTTTCTGAGGACATAATTCTTGTCCAAAGAAAATTTAAGAGTCCAGATTATAAAAATACATACATTAGTTTGAATAAAATTAACTCAATGAGGTAATGGATGATTAGGTTCAAATGAGCAATGGTGGTAGTGGTAAGGACACCAAATCCCTTCAAAATGTTGTTTCTCTTTTAGTCAGGCTATTGTTATATGTAAGCAGCTAAGGAACCACTCGACTTTATTTAATTCTTCGTCTTCCTGTGGCTCTCCTCAAGAATCAGTCATAGTGACAAAAGTTATCCCATAGCCAGTGCAGGGTCTGCCTCACAACTCAAAACTTCAAAATGCATGTGGAAAATATTTCAGAGTCAGACAAATGTAATCTTGGAAGGAAGAGATGTGGAGGAGGAGAACTGCAAAGGCAAAAACTAAGTATCTCTATTAATGGAAGGCTGAGTTTTTAAAAAATAAAATAACGCTGACGTTTAAACAAACCCTTAGGAACACCCACTTATATGAATTACAGGTGGGGGGAAAGATGGTTCTAGGAAAGAGCTTGCAAGTTCTAGTACTATAAATGCATTAGGAATGAGGATCCAATTCCCAGGCTTGCAGTTTCAGTTGCCCACAAATTACAAGACACTGACAGAGAGGGTGCAGAGGCCATGGGGGGATGTTTCTTACTGGCTTGCTTCCCCTGGCTTGCTCAGCCTGCTCTCTTATAGAGCCCAAGAATACAGCCCAGAGATGGTACCACCCACAAGGGGTCCTCCCTGCTTGATCACTAATTGAGAAAATGCCCCACAGCTGAATCTCATGGAGGCACTTCCCCAACTGAAACTCCTTTCTGTGTGATAACTCCAGCCTGTGTCAAGTTGACACACAAAACTAGCCAGTACAGTAGTTCTTGGTTTGGCTTATCAGAACCTCTTGGTTTCTGAATACAGGTTTGAATTTCACATGCTCACAGTCTGGCTTAATTTGCCACACTCGTGGCTATTCACACGAGACATGTTGACGCAGCCATGTGGAAGCTTCAGAATGTCCTTTCCCCGACAGGATGGAAAACTTAAAACAATTTCCTCTGTCAAAGGAAGCTGAATCCATTAGTGTCACCATCAAAGACTTGAAAAATTCAATGTTTTGATTTACACTGCTTTCTCATTTAAACTGCCTCCTTGGCTTATACAGATGGTTGGCTGACCTCAGAGAACAAAACTTAACCAGGTGGTAAGGGCGAGTGCAGCTGTTTGTTCTGTTTTAGTGTCTTGCTGGGGAGAAATCAACAGAACTGGCACCTGCTGCACAGCTTAGCTACAAAAAAAAAAAAATCTTTTCTCTCTACATGTTTTAAAAGTGTGGCTAGACAGAGCAGCTCATTCTCATGCAGAAGGAACACGACTAACTATACGTGAATGTTCTCTTCATTGAACGATGTCAATTTTCTGCTTTCCTAATTTAGTCTTTGGAGCTCATTGCCCTGTGACCCTACAGAAAATCTTGTCCATCATAAGGAAGACATCATGTTGATTGGACCAAATAAGTAAAACACAGCGACTATCTTTAGAAGATGTGCTTGTATCATAAAACATAAAATATGCCCCTGAAAATGCACCTTTGCAACATGGTGTATCTAGGAACCCAGTGATTTAAAGCATCGCTGAAAAATCTTCCAAAGGAAAAAGACCGGTTGTTACGCCTTACACTGACTGTTGCTTAAAAAAAAATGGACGTTAGGATTTGTTCTCATTTAATGTTGAAACAATATATAATCAGAGTGGTGCTCCAATCCATCAACTAAACAATTGAGAAAGCCAGTGAATGTTGGTGTGCTTAGAAGAAGGAAGGCTGTGTGACATCTAGGGTGCTTTACAAGCTGGTCCACCACTTGGGTCATATGCCAAAGCAAATTTAGTGGCACTTCCAGTGGTAAAAGCTAAAAATAAAGATAAAAAGTGCTCTACAGATTTTATCATCCTGAAGGGAGAAGTTAAATGAACACTAAGATTTTCTAAAACAAAGCTATATCCCTTTCTGAAAAAAAAAATCTGGTTCAAGGTAAGCCTAATCAGTGTGTTCCAGTGTGACCATTGAGAATCTATAATTTCTTTTACTTGCAGAAAAGATGACAGTTACATGTTTTTATTCCATTCAGCAATATTAATTTATAAACAGTACCTCCCAGACTTCTTCATTAGTAGACTTCTCATTCACGTATCTCATTAGGAAAATTTATGGAGATATTAGAAAGTCTGAATCTCAGTCTTTTATATTTTACTCAGAATGGAAAATATTTTAATGCCAAATTTGGTACATAAAATTTTCTCTGTTATCACTGTCTTCAAACTATATATGGAAAGAGAAGGCAGTATATATGTTATTTTTACTTTTAATGTGGTACCTAATACTAAGTAATTTATCTCTAAGTGTAATATGCTGTTTGTAAACATATATGTGCTCATAAAATTGACTGTTTATTACAGGATCTGCATGCTTAAAACATAAATACCGTCTCCCTAATAAAAAAGTCTTCAAAATATGTATAATGTTAGAAATTCAACATATATTAGAAACTACTCAAATCTGTGCTAGCAATACACATGCCTATGAGCATGAGCATATGCACCATACACATACACCACACACACACACACACACACACACACACACACACACACACACTTACAGAGGGGGGATGGGGAAGAGAGGCAAAGATTTATACGTGAACTTTAAAACATACTCTTGCAACTTTTAGTCACTCAAAGTACTATTTCTTTTCATGTCAAAATTAGCAAATCACTGTAGAATTCCTCAAGAGTCTGCTTACATATTATTGGATGATTGATTGTCCTGGTATGAAACAAAGACATTTGCAGCCTTGGCTTGTAGCATGGCTGTCCTGGGGCTAAAGTGAGTTTTGGTGTTTTCCTTCTGGCATGCAGGTGTCGTCTGTACTGCTTGATTTGATCCCAAAGGCACTCTTGTGAAAAACAAAGGTTAAGAAGAGATATGGTAAACAGTAGGAGTGAAAGGGAAGCTAATTATTTCAGGGGAAAGGCCACAGAAATCTGATTTAGCACCTGCAAAAGTATGTGGGCATTTATGCAACCGTCTCTGGAGATTTGTGGGAGATGTCAACGTAAGACACACCACCTTTTCTCCTGTTGTTTCTGGAGCCATCTGTGGGTAATATGTTCAGAGAGTGGATGATCTGACAATGTAGAAAACACAACAAATGGAGCCTTGCATAATGAAATACAAAACAGAGATCAAAGTCCCAGGGACAACTGGGTAATTGGTTTCCTAAAAGAACAGCCCAAAGCAAGGAAAAGAGCTCCAACATCTAAGCAACCAGAATATCAGAAAAACATAAACAAAAGCATGTTTATCTTATACCTACCACATAATTTTCTTGTGTCCTTTTTCTGTTTAAGCCATTGGGCAGTTGCACAGACTACAGTGGACGTCCTGCTTTAATTTGCTTAGAGTAAGAGATTATTTTGAAAGTCTGGGGGTACCTTTGACATAGCAAAATCCAAGGAAAAAACTCATGAGTGTAAATGTGTAAGTCTATGAAAACCCAACATACAGTACAATGAAAATAAACTTCAGAAGTCAACAAAACATTCGAAGCATTTGAGATTCTATGCTGATAAAGGACGTTCTGTCTTTGAAAAGATAAAGTTCACTCTAAAGACATTTTTGCTCCTCAGACTCCTGTGAGCATACAGGAGAGAACAGAGGAAACACATTTTTTTTCTCATGATGAAAGTCTCTACAGTCAGACATTAAAATACCCACTGTCCAGTTTTTCTGCATGATTCCTTGAGCAAGGAATCTCAAGAAAGTCATGAGAGTAATCCTATATCTCTTACCAATTTATTAGTCTTACTTGATAAAAGCTCTTTTCCATCAATCCTATATGAACTTTGTAAAATTGCCTTAGTGAGCAGAGAAATGAACTCAAAGTGACTAACGCAGTCAGTTCCTTAAGCATTAATGATAATGTTCGATATCATCACAGTGTTCCATGTTTTTAATATTGATGAATACAAAAAAGGCTGAAGTAGAAAACATAATGTGTGTCTTAGAATTTAACATATTTTAAAACGTTATAATCATATATTATTGGTAGCCATAAACAAAAGATGCTTTTGATCCCAGTATCATTTTTAAATTCAAATGTATTTTTAAACTATCTTTCAACTTCTCTATTCTTTCCTAACCACCATCAAACAAGGACTTACATATTCTCACTATATCTTTTTGTTTCTTTCTTTTGAGAAAGAGTCTTGTGCATGCGAGACTGACTTTAATTCTTCTCTACAACTGAGAGGAGAATAACTTTGAACTTGTGACCCTTCTGCTTCTGTGTCCCAAGTGTTGGGTTTACATGTATGTAGCAACACACTTGGATTTACATGGTGCTGAGGATCAAACCTAGGGTTTCCTGCATACCAGGCAGGTATTTTATCAACTGAGGTACATCTTCATCTAAGTCTTTTTTCTTTTTTTTCTCAGTGTATGGTATGGAGAGTAGTAGGAGGGTGTTAGAGGACAATTTGTGGTAGTTAGTTCTCTCCTTCTATCTTGCCCACCCCACCCAAATCTTTTGTCTTCACTAAATCAGCTCCTAATATTTGTAAGATGTGAACCAAATATACAACAGAAATCGATATATTATTTTGCCTATATGTCTGAATATGAATCAAGCTAATAAACTAATATATAATTAAATTATATATTTAATTTGAAATATATACTTCTTTAATAATTGCAAAAGCTGTTTGAATTTAGAATTTTTGGTTTTCCAGAAATTCTACAACAGAATGGATAACCAAGCAAGTACTCACTACTTTTCTTTATCTTACGATCCTATGACCCAGTCTTTCTTTTATAATTAACCTAGTAACATGCCATGCATAAGTATGTAAGCAGCATGCCCAAGTGCTGTCATTTTCACCCAAAGAACATAGGACCAATCTGAGACAGCTGCTGGGTGGAGCCTCTCAAAGGACAGCCATGGGAGGCTCTTGGCTACAAGTGCAGTGTAGCGTCATTAATAGTGTGAGGAACTGGTGCCTGGCCATGGGGGTGGGTCTGAAAATGGGCTGGTCCTGGCCCAGCCATTCCTTCAGTCTCTGCACCATCCTTGTTCTTACATGTCTTTTAGACAGGACCAATTTTGGGTCAAAGTTTTGTAAGTGGGTTGGTGTCCTCATCCATCCTCTGGGGGTACTGTATGGCTACTGGAGGTGGTCTCTTCAGGTTCCATATCTCAACTGTTGGGCATTTCTGCTAAGGTCACCTGCATTGACTTCTGGGTGCCTCCCTCATCTTGTCTTTGGGATTTCCTAGAGAATCCTCCAATCCCTGATCCTTGGCAGCTGCGTATTTCCATTTATTCTCCCGGCCCTCTGGGACTGCCTCGTGTCTCTCCCCATGCCTGATCCTGCCTCTCTGTTCCCCTAGCCCTCCTCTCACCAACTCAGGTCCCTCCCTCCCTGTGCATAGACAGTCTCTTTTACCATCATCAAAAGTCCTTCATCTCTTCCTGTCTTTGAGCTTTTTCTTTTAACAAACTGGACTACATACCACTCTCCGAATAGATCATTCCTTTTCTCTTCTTATTCATTATGGTGTTTTATCTACCTGGTATGCCATGAACTTTCCCATTTTCTAAACCCTGACTAAAATTTAATTATTCATGTCTCACTTACCTTTAGATTCATTGGATTGTATCTAACATTACATAGAATTTATGAAGTTAGCATAATTCACACTGAATTTAATTTACATTAACAGTCTCTTAGTTTAAATTCTACCCAGAGGCACACCTTGAGAAAAAGATTTATATGCAAACAATTCATTTGCGAAATACAGGAATCATAAATACAGAGTAGAAAGATAGGAGGAGGGAAAGGAACTCAGTCAGTTTAAATCAAGCCAGATACTTTGTAGGCAAGTAGTTTAGGATATCTACCTCTTAAAAGACAGAGCGAAAACTCTACATAAACAGAAATATCTAAGAAAAGCTAATTTTTAGAATTTCAATAGGAAAAAATATTATCATGTAGGCCACAAATAAAATGTTTCAGTCAAAACCCTGGTGTATGTAATCATTTATATTGTTCAATAATAAATAAAGGAAAGAGCAAAGGAAAAGATGGAGAAAAAGAAGAAAATTAAGGATAGAAGAGAGAAGGAAGGGAGAATGGGGCTTCAATCTGTGGTCATATGCTAGGATACGGGGTTTAATCCCATTTTTTTTGTATCTGTTGAGATTTGCTTTGTGGTTAATTATGTGGCCAATTTTGGATCAAGTACCATGAAGTGTTGAAAAGAAGATGTGTTATTTTGTGTTTGTGTGAAATGTTTTGTAACTATCTGTTAGGTCCATTTGGTTTATAACATCTGTTAATGCCAGTATTTCTCTGTTTAGTTTTGTCTGGATGATCTATTCATCGGGGGGGGGGGGGGGGGGGATATTGAAGTCTCTTACTATTAGTGTGTAAGAGGCAATATATGATTTAAGTTTTAGTACAATTTCTTTGACCGAAATGGATGCCCTTGTGTTTGAGACATAGATGTTAAGAATTGAAATGTCGTCTGCAAATAATGATAGTTTGACTTCTTCCTTTCCAATTTGTATCCCTTTGACCTCCTTATGTTGTCGAATTGCCCGAGCTAGTACCTCAAGTACAATATTGAAAAGATAAGGAGAAAGGGGGCAGCCTTGTCTGGTCCCTGATTTCAGTGGGATTGCTTCAAGTTTCTCTCCATTTAGTTTGATGCTGGCTACCGGTTTGCTGTATATTGCTTTTACTATGTTTAGGTATGGGCCTTGAATTCCTGTTCTCTCCAAGACTTTAAGCATGAAGGGATGCTGAATTTTGTCAAATGCTTTTTCAGCATCCAATGAAATGAAATGTCATCTTAGTGGATTATTCTTTTGATGAGTATGTAGTGTTCAGTCTATTTTGTTAGCTATTTAAATAGTTACACCAGTTTGCTTTCTACGTCAATGTACTTGGAATATCTTTTTCCAAACTTTTAACCTGAGGTTCTATCTGTCTTTGATGTTGAGGTGTATTTATTGAACGCAGCAGAAGGATTGGTCCTGTTTTCATATCCGTTCTGTGAGTCTCTCTTTTTAGTTGAGAACTGAGATGATTGACATCGGGATGCTTCAAAGACCAATGATTGTTGATGACTGCTATTTTGGTGGTAATGGTGATAGTAGCAAGTGTGTGTGTTTCTCTTCTTTTGGTTTTGTTGGAGTGAAATTATTTATTCCCCTGGATATAGCTAATATCCTTGAGTTGGAGTTTTTCTTCTGTAGGGTTAAATTTCTAAATAAATATTGTTTAAATTTCACTTTATCATGGAACTTTTTAAAAAATCAATCCTAGGATGGTCATTACTATTGTCAACTTGCCAAGATTTACAATCACAAAAGAAACACATTTCTTGGAATGTCAGTGAAGAGTTATCTACATTAGGATAATTAAAGTAGGAAGATCCCTTCTTAATATGAGTAACACCATTTCCAGGCTGGGCTCAGATTGCATTTTTTTTAAAAAAAGGGAAAAACAGCTGAGTGCTCACACTCATCTGACTGTGTGTCCTGACAGTGGATGCACTGTGACCAGCTGCCTGCCGCCTTTTATGGGCCTTTTTCCATGAAGAATTAAAATTCATGACAATATTGAATTTTTGGCTTATTCTTCCCCTGACTGAATTCATATTACCATAGTGAAGAACACATTCTACTAGTGGAATAATGAGACCCACTATCTCTTTGTCATCTTTTTTTTTATCATTTCACTCTTTCATTATATTTTCATCAGAAGTATTATTCCATATCATCAAGATCTTCCAGTCCCTTAATCTACTTTTTCACAGTTATGGTACATATTTTTTTATTTTGTCCACAGAACAGTCTAAGGTCTATCTACTTTTTTCAGATTATCTGCCTTATACTATGTACTAATTCTGAATAAATCCAGTGATTTGTGTCCTAAAACCCAGTGAGGTTCCTGACTGCTATAGAGTAAGAATCACACAGCTGTGATTTGTTTTGTGTCAAAGGCAGTACCTCTAAAAGCATCCTGGTCATTATCCAAGGACAGCAGACTCCATAGCTGGGTCAAATACTTCTCTTAGTTCCCTGTGATTATTGCAAATATCCTACAGTGTATCAGAGTCCACTAATGTCGGACTCTTACCACTGACCATATTCAAAACTTTAAATTTAATATTTTTTAATACTCATAGTTTATGACCCATTTCCTTTATCCACTCTTCAATTCATCAGATATGCTAAAAACTAAACATCCACCCTCCTCCCAGGACAGTGATTCATGGCTCCTTCTCCATCTTCTACTTTTCCAATCTACCTTGTGCTCAAACCGCTACCATCTGACTTTTGACTTGTAGGTGCCACACATCTTTTTATTTTTGAGTTAACATTTCATCTCTTCATCATCCTTTAGTTTTTCAACTAAATGGATTTTGGCCAATATGTAAAAACATAAAATGGTAGTCATAATTTTGTACTATTACATTTTTATGTAAATGAGTCATAAACCCATTAAGTAGTGATTTCCCATTTTTCTCCTCAGACCGTTCTTTTTACTTTAAGGACTGCTAGGCGAATGCTTTATTGCTGAGTTGCACCCTTTGTTCTCAGACTATTATTTAATATTGTCTTTCTAAAGTTCTATTTCATTCATCCAAACCTCTGTATGTGCCCTGTGGCTCTAACTTTATTATTCTATTGTTCATATCATGAAAATCAATTGGTACATCAATACAGATAGCTACCAATCTTTATCATTATATGGCAGCAGATTTCCTACAATTATACTGCCTAATGACCAACTAGACATTCCATATGGCGAATACTATTTATTAGGAATTCACTTTGTGAAAACTAGTAGGCACTACTCTAAACAAGTATTTGAACTTTATGTTTAATAATATTTCTGTGAAGCAATTACTATCATTCTTCTCATTTTGCAGATGACTGAGTTATAGTAAGACTGTTTGCCCTGGGGCACATTGCTTAGAAAGCAACTTTAAACAATATATTAAATAATCTGACTAGAAGTCTTGTACAGAACCAAAGCTAGAGACACGGAAATCCTCAGGACCACCTCTGCTTCTCTCCACAGAGTTATATTCCCCTTCTGTTCCTTTCCCTGCCTAATGTCAAACAGAACATTAAAATAGTGTATTTAAACTAATTTTGTGTTTGGTTCATTTAAAAACTGTGAGTTAAAAGCCTCCAGAGATAGTTTTCTTCCAGCGATAAATTTCTTCCTAGCAATATGAAAGCACTTATTACAAAGCACTTATAATCCAAACAATGTTTCAGGATTCAAAATGAGCAGCAGTTTGTGTTCAGACAGAAAAACAATGTTTCAAACCATGTGTGTGTGTGTGTGTGTGTGTGAGTGTGTGTGTGTATGTGTGTGTGTGTGTGTATGTGTGTATATATACATATATACACATATAATGTATACATATATATGCTTAGTCATTTTTAGCAGATATTTTATTTATTTACATTTCAGTGTTATCCCCTTTCCTGATTCCCCCCCCCAGAATCCCCCTATCCCATCCCTTCTCCTCCATCTATGAGTGTGTGCCTCCACCCACCCACCTACTCTCACCTCCCCGCCCTCCATTCCCCTTACACTGGGGCATAGAGCCTTCATAGGACCAAGGGCCTCTTCTCCCATTGATGCCCAACAAGGCCATCCTTTGCTAGATCTGCAGTTAGAACCATGGGTTCCTCCATGTGTACTCCTTGGTTGGTGGTTTTAAATTAATTTCTCTAGTTTCGGGCTCTATATTTTGTAAGGGGTTTGCTTTAAGTATTAGAGAACAGGATTTTTCTTCCCAAGGTACCATCTTTTGTTGAGTACCATAGCCAGGCTCTGTCATGACTGTCCTGAGGCCTTAGAATGCTGTTCTGCAATGAGTCATTAAGGAAGAAAGGCATTTGCAATGAAGAGTAAAGCCTCATAGCTGTTGTCCATTACATAAGCACCAGAACACAACTGTGACAAGTATACTAAAATGTTTTTTCTTTGACCCATGGTTATTACGTGATGTTTGGTAAGAAGGAGCGAAGGTCTTTTTACTTGAGTCTATTTTTTTATCATTTATTGTAGGCCTTTACTGGAAGTGTTCTATATGGTTTTATAATACCTTATATGGTTTTGATCACTTATTTTTATGAATTATTACTGATTTTTATAATCAAGCTATAAATAGTTCCATTTATTGTTTTAACATGTTTTAGACAAAAAAATATTTTTACATGTTTAAAGTCCCCAAAACTCCATCTTCTACTCCAATTTTAAAAATATTTTAATATATTCTTAGAAAGTTTAATATGGTGTCTTAGGATTTTGTTGTTGTGAAAAGAGATCATGACCATGTCAACTCTTATAAGGGAAACCTTTAATTAGACTGGCTGATAGTTCAGAGATTAGCTCATTGTGGCAGGAAGTATGGTAGCACACAGGCAGATATAGTACTAGAGAAGGAGGCAAGAGTTTTCCATCCAGATCGGCAAGCAGCAATAGAGATCCTGGGTTTGGCTTGAGTATTTGAAACCTCAAAGTTCACCCTAAGTGATTTCTCCCAATACCTCCCCACACACTCCATAAGGCCACAGCTAAATATGTGAGTCTAAAGAAAAGTGTGGGGGAGTGAGAAATTATGCCTGCTGTTTCTGTGTCTCTAAAAGATGCCGACTTTGACTATAGTAGAAGAGTTGTTTTAGACATTAAGTGTTTGGGATCAAGAAAATGATTTCTTCATTTTTTTTCCTAAGTTGAGTCATAGTTTACAAACTATTGCAAACTCTTTGAATATATTTCACAGTACAAATTTCTAATTATTAATTCTGTTTTATAATTTTCTCTATGAAGTCTACCTAGAGGATATATATTTCTCCACACAAATATCTCAGTCTTTATTTTATTTTATTTTATTATTTATTGGATAATTATTTAAATTTCAAATGTTATCCCCTTTCTGGTTTTGCCCTTGAAAACCCCTATTCCATCCCATTTCCTCGGCTTCTATGAGGGTGCTCCCCTTGCACCCACCCACTCCTGCCTCTCCATCCTGGCATTCCCCTACACTGAGGCATTCATCGAGCCCTCACAGGACCAAAAGTCTCTTCTCCCATTGATGCCCAGCAAGGCCATCCTCTGCTGGAGACATGGTTCCCTCCATGTGTTCTCTTTGGGAGGTGGTTTAGTCTCTGCGGTCTGGTTATTGATATTGTTGTTCTTCCTATGGGGTTGCTAAACCCTTCAGCTCCTTCAGTCCTTTCTCTAACTCCTCTATTGGGGACCCCAAGCTCATTACAATGGTTGGCTGCCAGCATCCTCCTCTGCAAGGGTCAAGCTCTGGCTGAGACTCTCAGGAGGCAGCTATATCAGGCTCCTATCAGCAAGCACTTTTTGGCATACCATGTGTGTTCTTTGGAGACTGGGTTACCTCACTCAGGATGATATTTTCTAGTTCCATCCATTTGCCTGCAAATTTCATGACGTCATTGCTTTTAATAGATGGGCAGTACTCTATTGTGTAAATGTACCACATTTTCTGTATCCATTCCTCTGTTGAAGGACATCTGGGTTATTTCCAGCTTCTGGCTATTATAAATAAGGCTGCTTTGAACATAGTGGAGCATGTGTCATTGTTAGATGTTGGAGTATCTTTTGGGTATATGCCCAGGAATGGTATAGTAGGGTCCTCAGGGTAATACTATGTCCAATTTCTGAGGAACCATCAGATTGAGTTCCAGAGTGGTTGTACAAGCTTGCAATCCCACCAAAAATGGAGGGGTGTTCCTTTCTCCATATCTACACCAGTATCTGCTGTCCCCTGAGTTTTTGATCTTAGCCATTCAGACTGGTGTTAGGTGGAATCTCAGGGTTGTTTTGATTTGCATTGCCCTGATAACTAAGGATGTTGAACTTTTCTTTAGGTGCGTCTTGGTCATTCGATATTCCTCAGTTGAGAATTCTTTGTTTAGCTCTGTACCCCATTTTTCATAGGGTTATTTGGTTCTCTGGAGTCTAACTTCTTGAATCCTTTGTATATATTGGATATTAGCCCTCTATCAGAAGATCTTTTCCCAATCTGTTGGTTGCCGTTTTGTCCTATTAACACTGTACTTTGTCTTACAGTAGCTTTGTAATTTTATGAGGTCCCATTTGTCAATTATTGACCTTAGAGCATAAGCTATTGGTGTTCTGTTCAGGAAAATTTCCCTGTGCCTATGTATTCAAGGCTCTTCCCTACTTTCCTCTATTAGTTTTAGTGTATCTGGTTTTATGTAGAGCTTTTTATGCACTTGGATTCTGTCTGTACAAGGAGATATGAATAGATTGATTTGCATTCTTCTATATACTAACAACCAGTTGAACCAGCACTATTTGTTGAAGATGCTGTCTTTTTTCCAGTGGATGGTTTCAGCTCCTTTGTCAAAGATAAGTGACCAGAGGTGTGTGAGCTCATTTCTGGGTCTTCAATTCCAGTCCATTGATCTCTCTGCCTGTCTCTGTACCAATACTATGCAGTTTTTTTTTTTTTTATTACCAATGCTCTGTAATACAGTTTGAGGTCAGGGATGGTGATTCCCCTAGAAGTTCTTTTGTTGTTAAGAATAGTTTTTGATATCCTGTGTTTTTGTTATTACCAATGAATTTGCAAATTATTCTTTCTAACTCTGTGAAGAATTGAGTTGGAATTTTGATGGGGATTGCATTGAATCTGTAAATTGCTTTCGGCAAGATGGCCATTTTTACTATATTAATCCTACCAGTCTATGAGCATGGGAGATCTTTCCATCTTCTGAGATCTTCAATTTCTTTCCTCAGAGACTTGAAGTTCTTGTCATATAGATCTTTCACTTTCTTGGTTAGAGTCACACCAAGATATTTTATATTATTTATGACTATTGTGAAGGGTGTTGTTTCCTTAATTTCTTTCTCAGCATGTTTATCCTTTGAGTAGAGGAAGTTACTGATTTATTTGAATTAATTTTATATCCAGTCACTTTGCTGAAGTTGTTTATCAGCTGTAGGAGTTCTCTGGTGGAATTTTTGGAGACACTTGAGTATACTATCATATCATCTGCATATAGTGGTATTTTGACTTCTTCCTTTTCAATTTGTATCCCTTTGATCTCCTTTGTTGTCTAATTTCTCTGGCTAGAACTTTGAGTACTATATTGAATAGGTAGGGAGAGAGTGGGCAGCCTTTTTTTTTTGTCCCTGATTTTAGTGGGAAACGTTGCCAACATTCCTTTATATTTTGTGTCTGAGTAGTTACAGGTGACACTATTTCTTCTGAAAAATATGTTCCAGGCCTGCCACCTCATTACTGCGTTACCTTACTGTGACCTAAGTTGAGCAGCATATCCTACCTTGATACTATTAGAATCCTCCTAATCTTGGGTTCTTTCCTCTTTCAGTCTTTCTTGTCTACTGTCATTAGAATGAACCTTGAACACTAACGTTTTGGGTCCATGACTTTGTTTATCAGATAAAGGTGCTTGGTGCACAAGCCTGAGTCCCTGAATTCTATCCTATGTAGTGGAAAAAGATATCAAGCTCCTGTAATTAGTCCTCTGGTTCTATAGGTGGACACACCACACAGACACACACACACACACACACACACACACACACACACACACAGAGTAAATAAATAAATAAATACATAAATAATTAGTTCTCTGGTTCTACAGTTGGACACACCACACAGACACAGACACACACACACACACACACACACACACACACACACACACAGAGAGTAAATAAATAAATAAATAAATAAATAAATAAACTCTTTAAATCTACCATTCTGATCATTATTTGAAACTGTGAGCCTCCAGGGGCTCATCACTGTCTTAGATTAGATGTCCAACACTACAGACTGGTCCTGACCTTAGTTCCCTCTTTCGTGCTCTTGGAGCTCTCAGTTCCAGAACTGGACACACTTTCTTGTCTCTTTTGTTAGCTTTCCTTGGAATAGTTTTCTCCCCCCACCCCACCCCCCTGATCCCATGACTAACTGGCTCTCCCCTCTCCATATGCCCTTGGGTAAACTTTCTCTGGCGCTCCTCCAGCACCTGAAGGAATGAGGTGCCTCACTTCTCATTTCTCAAAGCACCTTGGGTGCAGATCAATCACGGCAGTTTTCCAACTGCAATACACATGTAAATTTACACTCCTATCTCCAACTAATCTTGAACTTTCTAGCAAGAGGAGACTACTTTCAACTCTACCTCCTCAGGCAGAGCTACAGAGCATAGTAACTGAAATTGAACAGGTGAAGAAATGATTGTAAGCGAGTCAATGAAAGAAAGAATACATTAGAAGTACTGTCATCTTTTACTAAATTTGTTCTTTGAGAATTTTCATACATGTATGTAATGGGTTCTGATTACTGTCACCCTCCCATTCATCTTCCCACCCTAATTCTTCACCTACTCATTCCAACTAGTCCCCTTTCCACATCTGTGTCCCTTTTGTTCCGCAGAGTAGAATTTCTATAGAGCAAACACATAAAATTATAGTTAATATATGAAAAAGCAACAGACAAAAGGTTCTGTTACACAGGCCTCGAGGAGAACAGAAACATGTACAACTTGTGTCTATGCAGCAGAAAAGAAAAATATGAATGAGGATGGTTTTTCAAATGTGCTTTACTGTGACCTTTACCTGCATTTTGAATGCCTTGCTCCCTTTGATGGTATTGTAATCCTCTACTCAAAAATGTTCAGTTTTGTGTGTGTGTGTGTGTGTGTGTGTGTGTGTGTGAAATTCCTGTTCAAGCCAAACAGCTTAGGAATAAATAATGTGGGAATTTGTCTTCCATGACCGTTTCTGTGGGCAAGTGCTATGAAATTCTTGTGCAGAAAATACAAACTAATTCTAAGGGATACTATGAGAATATGAATGTTATGAATTAGAGATTCAATCAAAAGAAGACAAAGTGTCCCTACCACTTGAGTCTGTGGCTAAATGCCACAGAAAGCCTTCCTCTGATCTTTTCAGTGACCTTTTCAAATACTAATTAGTTATTTTAATGGTCTATGAATACAAATAGGTGTTTGTCACTGTCCTTCCTACAATGCATTATAAGGCATTAGCAAAGCAAAATAAATTTGATAGTGAAGGTTTAATTGCACAGCTTGAACACACACTTCAGGAGGCGATGCAAACCCTTCTCAGTAGGTGCCCTATGAAATGAAGTGATTTTCATGAATAATTCATTTTTATTACAAAAAAGCACTTCTGGTAAGATACAATTTGCAATAATGTTTTCCAAGATAGATCAGTGAGAATCTGAGGCTGTCACTGTTAATTTGTTTTCGTTTAGATTCGAAAGGTCACTTGGCACTTGCACCATGGGAATGAGGACTGCCTTTTCTGTTTCTCCATGTCAGCATGCTGTGTTCCTTATTTTTCTTTTTTTTTAAAGATATTTTTAAAACCATAACAATAAAGAATTTTGTTCTGCTGCAAAAGAGGCCGAGAGGCACGAAACCCCACTCCTGAAAGAACAGTGTCTACCCCCTGTGGCTCATCACCATGCCTTCTGACCTGGCCAAGAGGTCACCCCTAAAGAAGGAAATGGAGACACTGTCACAGAACCTCAGGTGGCAGAGGAGAAAATTGAAGAGGCCAATTGAGAGACACCACAGAAGTGGGTTTGCTGACCAAGGAGATGGAGGACCTTGAGATGACGAAGACTGCTGTCTGAGCTGTCACGAGCATCCTGGCTTCTCACCCCAACAGTGCCGATGTCCACACTATCAACCTCTCCCTCACCTTGCATGGTCCAGAGCTGCTCAGCAACACCGAACTGGAATTAAACTCAGGACAGTGCTATGGCCACCTTGGCTTAAAAGGAATTGAAAAATCCATGCTGCTCTCTGCTACTGGGAAATGTGAAATGCTCATCCCTGAGCACATTGGCATCTACCATCCGACTCCTAGTCATCGTGAGATGCCTCCTAGTGGACAAAAACACCCTTGCAGTGTGTGATGGAGGTGCACACACAGCGGGTCGTGCTGGAGAGAGGCTGAGCGATTTGCTCATGAGGATATGGAGTGTGAGAAGCTCATGGAACTCTACGACTTGCTGGAAGGCCTGGATGCTGACAGAGCCTAGGGCTTCAACGATCTTACATAGATTGGGTTTAGCACCTGCCGTGCAGCGCCAGAAGCTGAGACTTCAGTGGTGCCTGGCTGATGAGATTTGCTCTTGTTCGAGCCCTCTTTATTTGGCTCTTCATGCTGCTTCTGGATGAGTCTACCAACCACCTGGACCTGGATGCTTGCATATGGCTGGAAGAGGAACTTAAGACTTTCAAGCACATTCTGGCCCTTGTGTCCCGTTTCCAGGGCTTCCTGAATGGGGTCTTTACCAATATCACCCACATACACAACAAGAAGCTGAAGTATTACGCGGGTAATTATGATCAGTATGTGAAGACACGGCTGGAGATGGAAGAGAGCCAGATGAAGAGGTTTTATTGGGAACAGGACCAGAGAGCACACATGGAGAACTACATTGCCAGGTTTGGCCATGGCAGTGCCAAGCTGGCCCAGCAGGCCCAAAGTGAAGAGAAAATACTACAGAAAATGATGGCATCTGGACTGACAGAAAGAGGTGTGAGTGACAAGATGTTGTTATTTTATTTCCCACCACCAACACAGGATAGCTGATGAGTTTAGGACAATAGATTCCAGGCCCAGTGGTTGTATAATGTGGCTGATTTTAAAATATGAAGATTGGCGCATTCCAATCACAGCGACTCAGATGGGCAGGAGAAAGCCGGCCTCCTGGGTGGCCTGTCCGTGGAACCGAGCAGTAGCTCCAGGTGTTTTCAGGAGGGATGGTTGGTGAGCCCCGTAGCAAGGCAGCTGGAGGATCGGATCGGAATGGGTGGCGCTCTCAGGAAAGCATTCGCTAGCCATGGGGGCTGAGTGGATTGCAGGCAAGCGGCTGTCGATCCCAGAGTCTAGCTGGAACAAGCGCGTTTTTAAAATTACATGCAACAGGCTGTAGTCTATAATTGTAGGTCAAACAAACCCTTTTCTCCTTAAGATTTATTTTTATTGTGTTTTGCTTCAGAAAGGGGAAATCAAGTTTACAGAGCTGCTAAGTCAAGTGTGGTAACATAGTACTGTAAGTATAACAGCGGCTAAGACAGAAGGATGGAGAGAAGGAGCCAGTCTGATACTGCACAGGCTTTGAGGCTTCCAAAGTAAAAATCCCATTTTTTTTTGTCATGGAAGGTCTATTTAATCTATTCTGAAGAATGACAAAATTGAGTACTCTTAAGTTATTGTCACTGTTTTATCCAACTATCTCTATGGTGGAGAAATTCCCAGCTGATGGGTCTGCCTAAAGGAGATGTCTGGAGAATTTTGTCAGGATTGTTTTTTAGATCCTCTAAAGGACTTGATGAATCTAGGAAGGTATGATGGTAAGTCTGGATTTATGTGAAGCATATGTCTTACCTCAGCTGAACAGAGGGGACAGATTAATTTTGTTTGTTTGTTTATTTATTTATTTATTATTTATTTATTTATTTAATCTATTTACAATCCAGCTGCTACCCTCTCCTGTTGCTACCTCCCACAGTTCCCTGTCCCATTCCTCCTCCCAACGTCAGGCATTTTTCCCTCAAGTCTTAGGCACATCTTCTTCCACTGAGGCCAGATCAGGAAGTCCTCTGCTGTATATGTGTAGGGGGCCTCACACCAGCTCCTGGATCCTGCCTAATTGGTGACGCAGTGTCTGGGAGCTCCCAGGGGTCAGGATTAGTTGAGACTGCTCTTCTTCCTCTTCTGCTTTTTCCATCCTTCCCCTAATTCAACCAATAGGGGTCCTGACTTCAGTCCAATGGTTGGGTGTAAGTGTACTGCCTGGTTTTTGTGTGTGTCAACTTGACACAGGCTGGAGTTATCACAGAGAAAGGAGCTTCAGTTGGGGAAGTGCCTCCATAAGATCCAGCTGTGGGACATTTTCTCAATTGGTGATCAAGGTGGGAGTGCCCCTTGTGGGTGGTGCCATCTCTGGGCTGGTGCTCTTGGGTTCTATAAGAGAGCAGGCTGAGCAAGCCAGGGGAAGCAAACCTGTAAGCAACATCCCTCCATGGCCTCTGCATCAGCTCCTGCTTCCTGACCTGCTTGAGTTCCAGTCCTGACTTGGTGATGAACCTGTTGGTGATGAACAGTAGTGTGGAAGTGTAAGCTGAATAAACCCTTTCCTCCCTAACTTGCTTCTTGATCATGATGTGTGTGCAGGAATAGAAACCTTGACTAAGTATCTGTGTCTGTCTCTGTCAGCTGGTGGTGAGGCCTCTCGGGATCTCCTAGGCTCCTGACTGTAAGCACACCATAGCATCAGTGATAGTATCAGGCCTGGGTGTCTCCCCATGAGATGGATCCACAGTTGTGCATGTCAGTGGATTGCCTTTCCCTCAATCTCTTCTTCGTTTTTGTTCCTGAAATTATTTTAGACAGGAACATTTCTTGGTCAGAAACTTTGACTGTGGGTTGGTAACACCATCCCTCCTCTTGAGGCCCCGTCTATCTACTAGAGGTAGACTCTTCCAGTTCCCTCTCCCCACCACTAGTCATTTCATCTAAGGTAACTCCCATTGAGTCCTGAGAGTCGTTCACCTCCCAGGTCTCTGGTACTTTCTAGAGGGTCTCCCCACCTCCCACTTCCCACCTCCCACCTTCTGTGGCTGCATATTTCCATTCATTCTGCTGGTCCTCGGGGCTTCTCTCCTGTTCCCCTCCCCATACCTGATTCTGTTACCCCTTTTCCTCCCCACCCTTCTGCAACCCAAGTCCCTCCCTCTTCCTCTCATGATTATTTTCTTCCCCCCTCTAAGTGGGATCGACACATCCTCACTTGACCTTTCTGCTTGTTAAACTTCTTAAATTCTGTGGGTTGTAGCCTCAGTATTCTGCACTTTTTGGCTAATATCCACTTATTAGTGAGTACATACCATGTGTGTTCTTTTGGGTCACCTCACTCAGGAGGATATTCTCTAGTTCCACCCTTTTGCCTGCAAAACTCATGTCTTCATTCTTAGTAGCTGAATAATATTCCATTGTGTAAATTAACTACATGTTCTGTATCCATTCTTCATTTGAGGGACATCTGGGTTGTTTTCAGCTTCTGGCTATTAAAAATAAGGCCACTATGAACATCATGGAGCATGTGTTCCTGTGGTATGGTGCCCAAGAGTGGTATAGCTGGGTCTTCAGGTAGGTTTATTTTCAATTTTCTGAGGTACTGGCAGCTTGATTTACAGAGTGGTTGCACCAGTTTGCAATCCCACCAGCAATGGAGATGTGTTGCTCTTTCTCTTTTTCTAGTGCTTCTTGGTCATTCAAGATTCTTGTCCCTAATTTTAGTGGGATTGCTTCAAGTATCTCTCCATTTAATTTGATATTGACTGATGATTTTCTGTATATTGCCTTTACCATATTTAGGTATAAGCCTTGAATTTCTGATCTCTCCAATACTTTGAACATGAAGGGATGTTGTATTTTATCAAATGCTTTTTCAGCATCTAATGAGATGATCATGTGATTTTTTTTGTTTATATAGTGGATTATGTTAGTGGATTTTTGTATATTGAACCATCTCTGCATCACTGAGATGAAGCCCACTTAATTAAGGTGAATGATTGTTTTGCTATGTTCTTGAATTTAGTTTGCTAGAACTTTATTGAGTATTTTTTGCATTGATATTCATTAATGAAATTGGTCTGAAATTTTCTTTCTTTGTTGTGTCCTTGTTTGGTTTAGGTATGAGAGTAACTGTGGCTTCATAGAATGTAATAGGTAGTGTTCCTTCTGTTTCTCTTGTATGAATAGTTTGAGGAATATTGGTATTTATTAGTTATTCTTTGAAGGTCTGATAGAATCCTGGGGCTTTTTTTTTTTTTTTTTGGTTGGGAGGTTTTTAATGACTTCTATTTCTTTAGGTGATTTGGGACTGTATAGATAGTTTACCTGCTCTTGATTTAACTTTGGTATGCGGTGTCTGTCTATAAAATCATCAGTTTCATCTAGCTTTTCAAGTTTTGTTTAGTAAAAGCTTTTGTAGTAAGATCTAATAATTTTTGAATTTCCCCAGTTTCTGTTGTTATATCTACCTTTTCATTTCTGATTTTGTGAATAATCTGGATATTGTCTCTGTGTCCTTTAGTTAGTTTGGCTAAGGGTTTATCTATCTTGTTGATTTTCTCAAAAAAGCAACTTTTGGTTTTGTTGATTCTTTGTATTTTTCTCTTTGTTTCTGATTAGTTGATTTCCTGCAGTCCAATTCTTGGGTGTGTTTGCTTCTTTTTGTTCTAGGGGTTTCAGTTGTGCTATTAAGTTGCTAGTGTAGGAGCTATCTCTCCAGTATCTTTATGAGGGCACTTAGTGCTATGAATTTTCCTTTTTGTACTCCTTTCATTGTGTCCCATAAGATTGGGTATGCTGTGTCTTTTACCACTTAGAAACATGATTTGCAGATTGTTAGGGACACCTCCAAATATTGCGGTCATGAAATTTTTTAGGGGTTTGGTTTTCTTTTTCATTGATATTCTAGGAAAGAAGCATCTATGTCTGTACAGTCTAAGGATGGGAAGAAGTCACTGCTGACTGTTAGTTCCATCCTGACCTGACATTCCCCTACACTTGGGCAACTAGCCTTCACAGGACCAAGGGTCTCTCCTCCCATCGATGTCCAACAAGGCCATCCTCTGCTACATATGTAGCTGGAGCCATGAGTCCCTCCATGTGAACTCTTTGGCTAGTGGTTTAGTCCCTGGGAGCTCTGGGGGTACTGGTTGGTTCATATTGTTGTTCCTCCTATGGGTCTGCAAACCCCTTCAGATCCTTGGGTCCTTTCTCTAGCTCCTCCACTGGGGACCCTGTGCTCAGTTCAGTGGTTGGGTGAGAGCATCCCCCTCTGTATTTATCAGGCACTGGTAGGGCCTCTCAGGAGACCACTATATCAGTCTCCTGTCAGCAAGCACTTGTTGGCATCCACAAAAGTGTCTGAATTTGGTAACTGTATAAGGGAGGTACCCAAAGGTGGGGCAGTCACTGGATGGTCTTTCCTTTAGTCTCTTCTCCACACTTTGGCTCTGTTTTTCCTCCCATGGGTATTTTGTTTCCCCCCCCCTTTTCATTCTTTTTTAAATTTTTTTTTATTGAATATCATCTTCATTTACATTGCCAATGGTAAAACCTTTCCTGATACCCCCCTCCCCTAAGACACCCCAAGCCCTCCCCTTCTTCCTTCCCCCTGCCTCCACGTATATGCCATATATGCCTCTCCACCCAACACACTCCTTCCCCCTGCCCCCATTTCTCTTTGTTGGGGCCTCTGTTGAGCCTTTACCTGACCAAGGACCACTCCTCCCACTGATGACCAACAAGGCCTTCCTCTGCCACATTTTTGGCTGGAACCATGTGTGCTCCTTGGTTGATGGTTCAGTCCCTGGGAGTCTTGGGACATCTGGGTGACTGAAATCATTGTTCTTCCCATGGGGCTGTAAACCCCTTCAACTCCTCTGGACCATCCTCCAGCTCCTCCATTGGGGACACCATGCCCAGTTTTTTCCCCTTTTAAGAAGGACCGAAGTATCCACACTTTGGTCTTCCTTCTTCTTAAGCTCAAGTGGTCTGTGAATCGTATTTTTGGTATTCCAAGCTTTGGGGCTAATATCCACTTATCAGTGAGTGCATACCATGTGTGTTCTTTTGTGATTGGGTTACCTCACTCAGGATGATATTTTCTAGTTACATCCATTTGCCTAAGAATTTCATGAATTCCATGAAATTCTTAGGCAAATGGATGGAGCTAGAGAATATCATCCTAAGTGAGGTAACCCAGACTCAAAAGGTGAATCATGGTATGCACTCACTAATAAGTGGATATTAACCTAGAAAACTGGAATACCCAAAACATAATCCACACATCAAATGAGGTACAAGAAGAAGGGAGGAGTGGCCCCTGGTTCTGGAAAGACTCAGTGAAACAGTATTCAGCAAAACCAGAACGGGGAAGTGGGAAGGGGTGGGTGGGAGGACAGGGGAAGAGAAGGGGGTTTGCGGGACTTTCGGGGAGTGGGGGGGCTAGAAAAGGGGAAATCATTTGAAATGTAAATAAATTATATCGAATAATATAAAAAAAAAGAATTTCATGAATTCATTGTTTTTAATAGCTGAGTGGTACTCCATTGTGTAAATGGATACATTTTCTGTATCCATTCCTCTGTTGAGGAACACGTGGTGTAGAGAGCCTTATTGAGGGGCCATGCCACCTGGCAGGAACTTCACATCGACCAAGGTTAAGTTCCTCATCCAGCCTTTGAGTGGGAACTCCTGTGTTAGCCATAATCCCCTCCACCTCGGGTGGAGTGCTCAGACAAAGGTGAAGCCTATTATTCTTCAAGGACCTGCAGTCTCCTGAGAAACACTAGCCACCTGTGGAGCAACTGAACTGATTCTGCTGAGAAGCTTCCAGACTTTCCCCCCTGCATGCATATATATATATATATATATATATATATATATATATATATATGTATAGTTCTTCATTAAACTTTGAGACCTTGGATAGCAGGTGTTGTTTTGGCCTTCATCTCTTTTTTGCCACCTTCCCATACATCCCCAGCTTCCCTTCCAGGTAACCCGTTTGATGTAACTGCGGGCAGTTACAATGTGGGTTCTTTTCAGCTCCTGGCTATTATAAATACGGCTACTATGAACATAGTAGAGCATGTGTCCTTATTTTATCTGTTAGAGCATATTCTGGGAATATGGCCAAGAGTGGTATAGTTAGGTCCTTAGGTAGTACTATGTCCAATTTTCTGAGGAACCGCCAAACTGATTTCCAGAGTTGTTGTACCACCAGCTTGTAATCACACCAGCAACCTCTTTCTCCACATCCTCACCAGCATCTGCTGTCCCCTGAGTTTTTGATCTTAGCCATTCTGGATAGTGTGAGGTGGAATCTCAGGGTTGTTTTGATTTTCATTTCCCTGATAATTACACGTGTTGAACATTTCTTTAGGTGCTTCTCAGCCATTCAGTGTTCCTCCGTTGAGAAATCTTTGTTTAGCTCTGTACCCCATTTTTAATAGGGTTATTTTAGTTCTCTAGAGTCTAACTTCTTGATTTCTTTGTATATCTGTTGGTTGCCGTTTTGTCCTATTGTCAGTTTCCTTTGCCTTACAGAAGCTTTGCAATTTTATGAGGTCCCAGTTGTCAATTCTTGATCTTAGGGCATAAGCTATTGGTGTTCTGTTCAGGAACTTTCCCCTTTGCCCACGCCCTTGAGCCTCTTTACTACTTTCTTCTCTGTTAGTTTCAGCGTATCTGGTTTTATGTGCCATCTTTTTTGTTAAGAAGTAGTTACTGACAGATACACTGATGATGCACTTTAAATGCCATCTCTTTTCTTAATTTGAAAGTCAATGGTTTTAGCACATACTTTGTGAATTTTCTTTCCTTCCCTCATTGGTTTTGCCTCTCTAATCCCAACCCAAATCACCAACAACAAAGAGACAGCCTGATTTGCTATCACCATGTGTCTTTTGATCATGATGTTCATGACAACCCTTCCACAACTAAGCATGTTAGCATCTTGTTTTGTTTCACAATCTTCTATAAAATAGTCATGCTATTATGGGATCTCAAGATTTTAACCTTTATCTCTGTCTTTGATGATAGAAAATACATAGAGTCTATACTGAGTTATTTAAAACAGAACATACCAGAACAATGTTAATTATCAATTCCTTTATTTCGGCTTACAGTGAGAGAAAATAAGACTTTTAGAATAAAAAAAAGGTTTTGCTGTGATTGTTTTTTCCTTGGATCACAGACTCAGGAGACAATTTTGGACCAGCCATCCCACTCAAGGTTGGCAGATGAGGATGCTGAGATACCATGTGCTATGTTAGCAGTGCACTGTTATTTTAGAAAACAATATAAGTTATTTAGCATCTGATTGGACATTTTTATGGTATACTTTTAATTCTTTTTTTATAAGATGACAAACCCAAAAGGTCTATGCTTCTTAATTCATAAAACTACATACATTTCTAATCTTTTTTTCCAGAGGAAGCTTTATCAAGCAGTCAGTTTCTGAGCTTTGGTTTAATTTGTACTGTGAGCTACAGACTAAAGACTACTGTCCTGTCAAGCAACAGGATCACTCCACTCCCTGAAAGCTGTAGATGTTGTTATTTTTCTCCTGTAAACCTCCGTAGGGAAGCTTCAGAGAGGGCAATGTATGAACGAATACTCCTGGCATTAAAAATCAATCTGTACTGTGCAGATTTAACACTTAGGTGCAACCTTGGCTTGGCCAGAGAATCAAAAGCACAAAAGGACCAGTTTTACTTGTTTAAGCAGAGAGAATGCTACATAGAAATCCATCTTCCCAACTGTGCTGCGAGTCAGTGAATATGATCAGATAGGACAGCCGTTTGTCTTCTTGTAATGACCTGATGTCTCAGGAATTACATTTCTTTTCTGCAATCAATCACTTTTCAGTGTATTTCTGGAGATCAATGACCAAAATTCAACTTTATTGTCCTTTCTCTCCAGTGAGAAAAAACACTCTCAAATGGCTGCATTGGAAGAGCCAGTGAGCAATGTGTCTATATTCTTTCTGGTCAGTTTTGAAAACATAGTATTTATTTTACCACATAGTGACCTACTCAGATCTTAAAACCTTATTCTTTCTTTGTTTAATAAGATGTGTTTTTGCATCTTCTGATACCAGGTCACTTCCTGCTTATTGGCCACTTCTTCTAAGAGAAATGTTTTGCATTCGTGTGTGTGTGTGTGTGTGTGTGTGTGTGTGTGTGAGTGAGTGTGTGTGTGTGTCCCTGTGTGTATGTATGTGTGTGTGTGCTATAGCACATGTAGAAAGCAGAGGACAGCTTTCTAGAGTTGGTTCTCTCTGTTTGCTGTGTAGAGCTCGAGGATTAAGTTCAGGTTGTCAGACCTGGTGGTACATGCCTTTACCTATTGAACCTTCTCACTAGCCCCGAACATTTCTGGATTTGGTTTTTCGAGACAGGGTTTCTCTGTGTAGCCCTGGATGTCCAGGAACTCACTCTGTAAACCAGGGTGACCTCGACCTCAGAAATCTCTTTGCCTCTGTCTCCCAGAGTGCTGGGATTACAGGCGTGCGCCACCACTGCCCGGTGCCCTGGACATTTCTAATTCTGGTTGGCATATCATGTTTTCTGAATTGCAAAGTGATTCAAAGAGCTAAGAAATCTATAACTACCCTTCAAGTCTCACCACTCTGTCTCTGAAATTTGCCTTGGAAGATTTATAAAATGGGAAACACTGCTTACTTACTATTCAGATAAATAGCTTGCACAGCTTAGTTACTGTAGTTTTATTTCTATTTATTGCAGAGAATTAAAACTTCTTTAAATGTCAACGTAACTATTATTTTTAGCCAGTTAACATTACCAAAGCTTTTTTGCAAAAATACTTTTACTTTCTTTCAAACCTTAACTTTCAAAATTATGTCAGCAAATTGTAAGTCTTAATACTTTTTAGAGCATTTATTGCTTAAAGATTAATTTTACAGTTTACCACTAATGGAGGCTGGCTGTTACAGGCTCTCTACAGTCAGGAGTAATGATATTTGGATATAATTTACTCTTTTATTTGCGTTTATGTAAATAGATCCCCCACCCCTGAACACACAGCAAACTAGAATTTGCAGAACTGATCAGAAGCTGCTCAGTGCCAAGATGGTTTTGGTTTATTTTCAGTTGATTTTCTCATATGTTTGTTTTTGTTAAATTGCTTTCATACAATGTATTTTGATCATGTTTTCTGCCTCCTCGATCCTCCCTATTTCATTTCCTAGCCAGCTTTATGTTCTCAATCTCTTTCAAAAAGCAAAACAAAACAAAATGAAAAAACAAAACAAAACAAAACAAAAAAACCAAATCCACACAAAGCCACAAAAACAAAAATCAAAGCAAATGAGAAAAGACTGCTAAGTAAACAGATGTGCAAACATCACTTCCTTAGCACTGAGGAGCTGCCAAGGAACCCAGTACCAGGCATCCCGCTTGTTGAGTTTCTCTTATGTCCAATCAGAGAGCTGCTGGTGACTGCCGAAGCATGTGTGTCGATACTGCATCAATAGGGTTATTATGCCGTGCTGATTCTTTTTTTTTTATTCCATATATTTTTTATTTACATTTCAAATGATTTCCCCTTTCCTAGCCCCCCCTTCCCAGAAAGTCCCATAAGCCCCCTTTTCTCCCCCTGTCCTCCCACCCACCCCTTCCCACTTCCCCGTTCTGGTTTTGCCCTATACTGCTTCATTGAGTCTTTCCAGAACAAGGGGCCACTCCTCCTTCCTTCTTGTACCTCATTTGATGTGTGGATTATGTTTTGGGTATTCCAGGTTTCTAGGTTAATATCCACTTATTAGTGAGTGCATACCATGATTCAACTTTTAAGTCTGGGTTACCTCACTTAGTATGATGTTCTCCAGCTCCATCCATTTGCCTAAGAATTTCATGAATTCATTGTTTCTAATGGCAGAATAGTACTCCATTGTGTAGATATACCACATTTTTTGCATCCACTCTTCTGTTGAGGTATACCTGGGTTCTTTCCAGCATCTGGCAATTATAAATAGGGCTGCTATGAACATAGTAGAGCATGTATCCTTATTACATGATGGGGAATCCTCTGGGTATATGACCAGGAGTGGTATAGCAGGATCTTCTGGAAGTGAGGTGCCCAGTTTTCGGAGGAACCGCCAGACTGATTGCCAGAGTGGTTGTACCAATTTGCAACCCCACCAGCAGTGGAGGAGACCTCCACATAAAGCCAGACACTCTGAAGCTAATAGAAAAGAAACTGGGGAAGACCCTTGAGGACATCAGTACAGGGAGAAAGTTTCTGAACAGAACACCAATAGCGTATGCTCTAAGAGCAAGAATTGACAAATGGGACCTCATAAAATTACAAAGTTTCTGTAAGGCAAAGGACACCATCAAGAGGACAAATCGGCCGTGCTGATTCTTGATGATTCATAGGCATCGTAGCCTCCCAGGACTGTTGGCTGCCCGTGTTCTTTGGAAATTAGCATGAAAGCAGTGAAGGAGCATTCAAGTCGGTTCCAGAGCACGTGTTTCTGGGCCCTGTTTCTGAAGTACATATGTCTTCAGCAATAAGGACTTATCTTCTACCTCCAGGAAATAACCAAGTACAATAAATAATAGGCTGTATGCTTCAGGAGTCTTTTAGACAAAATTGTCCAAAAATTCAGAAGAGTACATCTCATGCCTGGTACTGGGTTGGTTTGCTTGTATTTAGTAGTCTTTGGCTTTCAGTCGTAACACCACTGTCCTGGATCAGAAAAGTTCATCAAAATGATGTTTGTATATTTATATGCTGAATGATATGTTATGATAATGAAATCATGGTTATAGAAGGAGAATCTACAACCACTAGTTTACTAAAAATACACAATCCTGAACAGAAAATTAAAACCATTTGTCCTTGTGCCCACACTTTGTAGTCCTCACTCCTCACACAGGAAACACTTCATTGCAGCACACGGAGACCACTACAGGAAAAACACAACTGACACTAAAGACAAATCAAAAGATTAATTTTACAGTTTACTATTAATGGAGGCTGGCTCTTACACGCTCTCTACAGTCAGGAGTAATGATATTTGGATATAATTTACTCTTTTATTTGCGTTTATGTAAATAGATCCCCCACCCCTGAACACACAGCAAACTAGAATTTGCAGACCTGATCAGAAGCTGGTCAGTGCCAAGATGGTTTTGGTTTATTTTCACCTATGTTTGTTTTTGTTAAATTGTTAATATTCCAACAGTGTTTGGAAAAAACAAATCCTTCCTTCCTTTACAGATGGACAAGATGTCACTGAACTGCACACTCCATTCCCATTTTCTCCCTGCCAATGAATATGAACACATATACCATGGAATATGAGTCCTATATTACAACTAACATACAATATACAAAACAATAGACTAAGCCATGGAGAAAGCATGCTTTATTTATTGTTGGAAAGGCTTCCTTAAAAATTCAAAGCTCTAAAGAAATCGTTGCTCAATTGAAGCATATCCAAATTAAAATGTTCATTTGACAAAGCTGGCTCAAATAGATCCAAAGGGCTAATTATATCAATAAGAATTATTTGTAAGCCATATTATAAAAAGGTTTGATACCAATACCACTAGAAAAAGGTTGAGGAGAGCAAAATAATCAACCTATTAAAAAAAAAAGTAAAAGCATACATGCTGACTATTCACCAGAAAAAAAAGAAATATGAATGCCTTAAAACAAGAAAATAGCCTCTAGCTGTGGCTGAGGTTGAAAGTTTGTTGAGGTTTGTGTCCAGTCTGTGCTTTTGAATGAGAACCTGTCTCAAAAGGTACTATTTCAAGAGTCAGTACCATTTGCCAGTGGGTAAAGATCCTTGCTGCCAACTCTAACTAAGTTGGATTCCTGGGTCCCACAGTGTAGGAAGAGAGAACTGACTCCTGTAGGAGTCCTTTTATGCACTTATGTGTTTTGTAGCATGCATATGTGTCATCATAAATAAATAAATAAATAAATAAAATAAAGATATTCCTTCTCACGAAAGATAACTCTACAGCAGTGAAATAACACCTTTTCACAGATATCATAGCCAAAATCATAGCATTTTGGTAAGGTCATGTGAAGGAGCAATCAGTTGAGCCATTGTTGGAATATTACAAGATGGTGTGCCTGCCACAGATGGAGGCTGAGTTTATCGACCAAGGTGACGACTACCTTAAACACAGTGTCATATACCAGTACATGCTATCTACAGTCTGAGATGGGAGAATCATGAGTCCAGAAGTTCAAGATCTGCGTCACAGATCAATGCTCGGTCTTGAGGAAAGTTTCTAATCCACATTTTGTCACCTGACTATTTAATTTCTGGAAATATATCTTTCTGTGGGATCTGTTCTCTAAAAAGGTTGCCTTGTCTGGTCTCAGTGGGAGAGGATGCACCTGACCCTGCACAGACTTGATGGCAGGAGCCTGATAGAGCTGTCTCCTGAGAGGCTTTGCCAGATCCTGACCAATACAGACGATGACGCTCACAGCCAACCATCAAACAGAGCACAGGGACCCCAATGGAGGAGTTAGGGGAAGGACTGGAGGAGCTGAAAGTGTTTGCAACCCCATAGGAAGAATAACAATATCAACCTACCAGATTCCTAGAGCTCCCAGGGACTAAACCACCAACCAAAGAATACACATGGGTGGACCCATGGCTCCAGATGCATATGTAGTAAAGGAAGGCCTTGTCTGCCATCAGTGGGAAGGGAGGCCCTTGGTCCTGTGAGAGCTCGATGCCCCAGCTTAGGGGACTGCTAGAGCCATGAGGCAGGAGTGGGGGAGTGGGGGAGCACGCTCACAGAAGCATGGGGGACAGGGGTAGGATAGGGGGTTTGCAGAGGGGAAACTGGAAAGGGGATAACATTTGAAATGTAAATAAATAAACAAAAATTTTTTTAAAAGGAAAGTGTGTGTGTGTGTGTGTGTGTGTGTGTGTGTGTGTGTTGTGCCAGATCACTGAAAGAATACCAGTGATAAAATGTGACATATACTCCTGGATGTGAGTATGGAAAGTGAGGAAGAAAGCTCTGTTTTATATTATAAACTTATATGAAGTGTTTCTTAATTTTTAAATTGAAAATAGATTCTTCTTTCCTACAGTACATCCTGAGCAGTTTCCCCTCCCTCCACTCCTTCCATGTCCTCTCCCCCCATATCTATTCTCCCTCCATTTCCTCTTTAGAAAAGAGTAGGTATCCAAGAGACAACAGCCAAACACAACAAAACAAGATACCATAAGGCAAGGCCAACGCCCTCATACTGAGGCTGGACAAGGCCACCTGATAGGAATAATAGAGTCTCAAGAGCAGGCAGGAGTCAGAGATATACCCACTAGCACTGTTAGGAGTCCCCCTAAAACACGAGGCTAGCAGCCATAACATATATGCAGAGGATCTGGTGCAGTCTTTCAGGTCCTGTGCGGCAGTCTCTGTGAGCCCATGTATTCCCTACTTAGTTGATTCAGTGGGCCATATTCTCCTGGTGTCCTCCATCCCCTCTGACTCCTACAATCTTTCCTTCCTGCCTTTGAGGGGATCTTCCTGAGACACTCTCCACATAAATGTCTAGCTGTGGATATCTGCACCTATACAATGTGTTTCTTATTAAAAAATTAAATCATGACCGTGCAGTTTACAAAACCCTGGAAAGAGGATTCCTTCATCATCAAAAATAAAGTGTCCTGAGCAAATATTTATCTATTCTTACAGATACTAAAAGACTTCCAATCCTACTGCACTCATTTAACAATAAGATTTAAGGTTGAGATAACACACTGAGCTAAAGATAGGAATGGTTTGGGAAAGCAGTTTGGGGATGAGGAGATGCCTCCATCAGTAGGTTGCTTGCCTTGAGAATCTGCAGATCTCAAGTTCATCCCCAGCACCTGTGTAAAGGCTGAGCTGATGATGCACACCTGTAATCCTAGTGCTGGGAAGACAGACAGGAGGGTCCTTGGGGTTTTCTGTCAAGCCTGTCTAGCTGATATCAAGTAGCTCCAGGTTGAGTGAGAGACCTTTTCTTCCAAAACAGGACAGAGCTAGAGAGATTGTGGTAGACACTCAACCTCCTATATATACACACACACATGCACACACACAATCACAACAAACACCCAGACAGAGTACTTAAATACTCTGTATAAACGTGTATAAAACAGCTTTTGGAGGTAGCTTACATGCGCAAGTGGTTTCTGGAACAAGGATGAGAAAAGTAGATCAGAATTCAGAAAAGAATTTCATTCTTCTTTTCTTTGTATGCAACCAACTAATGGTGGACACTTTATAAATGTGTGATTGTTAAATGTGGCTTATGGTTTCAGCATGTAGGCATTTCTATGGATTATAAAAGCTGTAGTGTTCATTGCTTCTAGTTTCTGTCTGATGGAGAAATGATGCTTAAATCTTTTAGGATTTGTTAAAGAGCCTTGGAGAAATGATGAATAAAGGGGAAACATATGGGTTCTTTGGAAAGTCAGTTGTGTCAGTGTTTTGCTGGGATAAACACGGGAAGGAACATTTTTGCTGAAGTGGACAGAGGTGAAAGGATGTTTTGCTAAAGCAAGCACACAAAGGTAGGTGTGATAAAGGATTCTCTGCTAATGACACACATGTATTGGGTAGTTGAGCTCCACTTGTCAGGACTCAATTGAGAGAAATGCACCAAAAAACTTCTGGTGGAATGCTGGTGGCTTCTTGTCACTTCAGCGGACTGAGCATAATTGGCAGAGTGATGTCAGCTGCCACCGACTCACCTGGAGTTTTACTAAGGCAGATTCACGTGCTGGGGTAAGACATGAGGTGCTGCTGCTGGTATCCCGACACGATTGAACTAGACTGCTACTCTATCCGTGAAGTGTTTGCAAGCTGATGGAGCTGCTGCTGCTGACCTGTGAACCGAACTTCTGACTTCCTGACAACACAGAAGGGATTTGCTGCAAAGAAGCATCTTTAAACAGGTCTGCTTCCCCCCTATCCTATTAACTTTTCTTTTCCACTACCTCTGGTGGGTAGTGGGCTTGAAGGGTAGTTGGGTGTTTAAGAACCACCATTAAAAGTAGGTCTTTGAGTCTTGAAGCAGTCTGGCGGTTCCTCCGAAAACTGGGCACCTCACTTCCAGAAGATCCTGCTATACCACTCCTGGGCATATACCCAGAGGATTCCCCACCATGTAATAAGGATACATGCTCTACTATGTTCATAGCAGCCCTATTTATAATTGCCAGATGCTGGAAAGAACCCAGGTATCCCTCAACAGAAGAGTGGATACAAAAAATGTGGTATATCTACACAATGGAGTACTATTCAGCCATTAGAAACAATGAATTCATGAAATTCTTAGGCAAATGGATGGAGCTGGAGAACATCATACTAAGTGAGGTAACCCAGACTCAAAAGGTGAATCATGGTATGCACTCACTAATAAGTGGTTATTAACCTAGAAAACTGGAATACCCAAAACATAATCCACACATCAAATGAGATACAAGAAGAAAGCAGGAGTGGTCCCTGGTTCTGGAAAGACTCAGTGAAACAGTATTTGGCAAAACCAGAACGGGGAACTGGGAAGGGGTGGGAGGGAGGACAGGGGAAGAGAAGGGGGCTTACGGGACTTTCGGGGAGTGGGGGGGGCTAGAAAAGGGGAAATCATTTGAAATGTAAATAAATTATATCGAATAAAAAAAAAAGGAAAAAAAAAAGTAGGTCTTTGAAAAATCAAACCTACCAAGGAAATAGGTGTGGGGTTCGAATCATTTATAAGAAGGAAGAAGTAGAGTAAGTTCCACCCGGATACATTCAGCAATGCTTTGGAGGCAAGGTAGATTACGATATACACGGAACCCTCTTGCAGTGAATGTAGAAATTACGCAGTGTTAAATGAGACCAAAGAGAAGAAGGATATGAAGCTACCTGGCTTAAGTTAAATGATGGCAACTTTTAAAGGGTTTAGCACTGCATCCCAGCAGTCTTGGACCTACTGTTCTGACAATAGGAAGTCACTAAAATTTTTAAGTAGGCGAGCAAGTAAAAAGTAACACACATTTAGGTTAATAAGGTGGACTTGACAGTCTCGGGGAGAGACTTGATGTAGCTGGATTGATTAGGAAATTTTGTTTTCCTGGGTAGACAAAAGATGGTGAATGCCTGATGTTCTTTTAATGCAAAATCAGAAATTTCATCGAAGATAAGGGCTGATTACTCACAGCACGAATTTAGTTTAGTTAAATCTCAGGGACTAGAAGAAATCAGTGACATACCTCAAGCGTGCTGGCTTTTTTATCTATGTTCTTTTAGGCACAGCCAAAGTTGAACGCTTTTGCAAGAGTGTCTGTCGGTTTTTACAGACTCTTCCTGCCTTTGCTGGTACTTGTCTGTGCTGTTTCTCGGATGTATTTTCTGTTAGTTTTGATATAAACTATAATATTTCATGTTTTTGTAATATTTAAAACTCTTCTTAGGAGGTACCATTGAGGGCTCAAAGAGGAGAGAAGGCTAGTTGGTTAAGAGCATGGACTGCTCTTCCAGAGATACTGAGTTCAGCACCCACATGGTGGCTCACAACCATCTGTAATGGGATCTGATGTCCTCTTCTGGTGTGTCTGAAGACAGCCACAGTACTCACATAAAATAAATCATTAAGAAAGGATGCAATTGAAATAATTAAAGCAGGAAAAAGCTGATGTACGCAGACTACGTGTAGTGATTAAGCATTATAGTCCATTCATTCAGCCCTCCTGATGTGGCTTTCCCTGCCTCCCTTACCTATCCTAAATGTCATACGTAAGTAAAGCTGCTGCTGACCCCTCTGGATTCTACAATCCTTTCTCCCACGTCTTCTGCAGGATTTCCTGAGCTCCATCGAATGTTTGGCTCTGGGTTTCTGAATCTTCTCCCATCCATTTCTGGATGAAGCTTCTCTGATAACAATTATGTTAGGCTTCAGCCTATAAGTACAGCAGACTATCATTTGGAATCATCTCATTGACTTTTTCCCCTGTCGTTTGGTTCTATCCTAGGTCTCTGGGCTATCCAGCCTCTGGTTCCTGGCCCTCTAGGAAGCGTCTGGGCTGGGTTCCTTCTCACGGCATGGGTCTCAGGGTGCATGAGTTATTGGTGGGCCACTCCCACAAGTATCGCCTTTACCCCAGCACATCTTGCAGTCATGACAAATTGTAGGTTGAAGTATCTGTGGCAGGATTGGTGTCCCAAACCCTCTATTGGAAGGAAGTCTTGCCTGTTTACAGATGACTGTGTCAGGCTCCTCGTCGACTATTACTATGAGTCTTTTATATGGTCACACTTGTAGATTCGATTGAGATTTCCATTGCTCTAGGTTTCTACCTTGCTCCCCAATGCCGCCCCACACTTCCAGTCACCTTTCTCAGTATACTTACTCTCCATTCTCCTCAAACTGATCCCTCCTGTTTCAGTCCCAACCCTGCCTGCGTCTACCTGTGATACCTGGTTCATTTCCCTTTCCCAGGAAGAGTCATCTGTCCTATTTAGCCCTCCTTTTTACTTAGTCTCTTTTGGGTCTGTGTATTGGCATATGATTATCCTTGACTTTACCGCTAATGCCCACTTACAAGGGAATACATAGCATGGTTATCTTTCTGGGTCTGGGTTACGTCACATCTGAGTTAGAAGAACTAGAAGATGGTGGGAAGCCATCTATTATCCTGTAGGAGGAGAGAAATAGGAATGGGTCATTTAATCAAAAGCTCACTAAAAGTCTAGGAGTAACAACAGCAAATATACTTGGGTCACAAGTTTTATGATTGTCCTTAATAAACTTTTGTACAAACTATCCTGAAAGGATTCTTCCCTGAATATATCTCATTTTTTTAAATGCATGGTACTTTTTCATTTTTTGAACAAATTGAAACCAGCAAAATCCAAGACTGAAAATCTAGATTTTTCAGCTGATAGCAATATGAAATGCAAGCTCTAGTTGCTTCTCTGTATATCCTATTGACTTTGACTTTACTAAATAAGCCAGACTGCCCACTTTCAAATTCCAGGGATATCTGGGTATTTGTATCTGTACACAAACAACTACACAAGGAAGTGCGAGAAAAGAAGACAAAGGAGGATCACTATCACCTTGTAATTTGTCATGCTAATATCAGAATGCAAATTTAGATCTTTTATTTTAACTGGGGGGGGAAGGATACATTGAAAATATCCTAAGGGTAGGTCGAAAGTATTTTTTTAACAATAAATAATGTATGATATAAAATATATAATGCTTTTCTACTAGAAAATTTGAGATTAATTCATAACCTTGAAACACTACATTCATTTTATAAAAATAAATCTGTCAACATGATGAAACATCTAATGAAACAGAGTCATGAGAAAACACTAAGGACTTCTCAATTGGTTCAATGGAAAAACCATACAAAAAAAATTCAGAATAACCTTAATGCTTAAACACCTTTAATTTTATTAGTATACTTCAAATTAAGATTTATCCTAATTTGAACAATAGTTAATATGCAAATATATAACTTTTGTGATAATTATTAATTTTATAAATGCCAAAATGCTAGTTAGACAATGAGTTACTAATTATTTTAGGCCCCACTTCTAGTCACAAACTAACTGTGTTCTAAATGTTTTACCTAACTTATTGAAAAAAATACTCCCCTCATATCTATCTCATATTTCTATGAAACTGTCCATAGAATATTTTGGTTATTGTTATGAGAAAAAAATTCAGGAGTAAAGAGCAAAATAGCAGGACTATTCTTCTGGACAAATACCTACATATATGAAATATCATTGAAATACATTTTATAAACAATATTTATAAAAAGTAACATATACATACTGCTTAGGTTGTATTTAGGAACACACACACATTCTTGTAAAACAATTAATGAAAGAAGAGGCACTTAATTGGAAAGAAAATAATGAAAAGTATATGGGAGCGTTTGAAGAGGGAAAAGGTAAGAGAAAAGTTGTGTAATTATATTATAACCTCAAAAATAAAAGAATAAAACAGAAAAGAAACATGGAATTCATAGGGCATAAGTGCTTTGTTCTGGATCATATGGGAATAACAGAAATAAAAACTAAGCACATATAACATGAATGTATATAAATATATGTATATATAGTATTTTTACATATATTTCATATTTCAAACATATACATATGCATACACATATACATATACATATATTTCCAAAACTGTTTTCTTTGTTTTATAAAGGTAATTGTATACTTATAATCATGTCAGGTGCTAGTTGGGGTTTCAGGATAGAAGATATCAGATACCCCTCTTTGAGGTGAAAAATAATATCTAAAGGGCACACACTTGTTCACTAAAGATAATCTCATATTAGGGAAAATACAACAAAGCTGGGAACCAGCTCCTGTTGGGGACTGGTTCTAATGCTTTGAATTAATCTGGCCCCCAAAATTGCGAATCCGTGTATCCAAACGCTGAAGTCCCCTGTCCCCAATTGGTTTTCAGTCTCTCAGTAAAGAGCCACCGGCTAATGGCTGGGCAGGTAGATCGAGGTGGGGCCTTTGTGGGCTGGGAACTGGAAGAAAGGAGGGGAATCACCACCACTCAACAAGAAAGCCAACCGGCCATGATTGGGCCCAGGGTAGCAGGGGAAGGTTTAAGAGTCTCAGAAGGGGAGCGTTTGCTAGTAGGAGAAGGTTTAGGAGTGCCCATCCTTTGAGCTAGTCATGGGCATATCAAAAATTAACTGGCATGTGTGTGTATTAAACTCGAAAATCCAGATAGCTCCTGTGTGGGTGTGTGCATGCAACCTGCAGGGAGCAAAAGGGGTGTAGAAAATTTGCTACTATAGTTTCCAACTGATATCCAGAAAGAAGATTTAGATATCTGTCTTAAAATTGCATCTGACGGTGTAAATGCAGGCTAACTGATACCTTGAAATTTTGTAGAACTCTACACAGAAAGTCAGCTTTAGACTCACTAGACCCAGCTTCTGACATAGGGAAACTATGAAATAATACATGGACAGCGTCCTTCTAGGTCACCCATATGAAAGTGGTTTTTTTTGTTTGTTTGTTTGTTTTTATTAAAATCTGGATTAGTTTGCTGTATGGAGAGACATCTGATTTTAGCTAAACATATGGACATAGGCTGTTAGGAAGGGCAATTACCATCCATTACTTCAGTAGCGTCTCCTGGGAGCTGCAGTTATCTTGTTTACCATTAGCTATACTAGATGAATCTTAAATGGGATCCTTACCATGTCTGCTTCTGAACACCTCACGGAGTAGCGCATTTTTACTCAGGAAGAACAGGTGCAGAAGAATAAGCTCTGGGTGTGAGCTGAAGGCCCACATGCTACCAGTTCTCATCTTTTCATTTGTCAGTCACCAACAATGGTGTACGGGTTTGTGGTAGACAATGTGAGTAACTATCCGCATTTCACTGGCCGGTTCTGTGTGTCAACTGGACACAGGCTGGAGTTATCACAGAGAAAGGAGCTTCAGTTGAGGAAGTGCCTCCATGAGATCCAACTGTGGAGCATTTTCTCAATCAGTGATCAAGGGGGAGGGCCCCTGGTGGGTGGTGCCATCCCTGGGCTGGTGCTCTTGGATTCTATAAGAAAGCAAGCTGAGCAAGCCAGGGGAAGCAAGCCAGTAAGAAACATCCCTCCATGGCCTCTGCATCAGCTCCTGCTTCCTGACCTGCTTGAGTTCCAGTCCTGACTTCCTTTAGTGATGAACAGCAGCATGGAAGTGTAAGCTCAATAAACCCTTTCCTTTCCAACTTGCTTCTTGGTCATGATGTTTGTGCAGGAATAGAGACCCTGACTAAGACAAGTATGTTTTCCTGAGATATAGGGGAAGCCCAGTGCTAATAATACCTGTACTAAGGAACAACCACCTTCACCAGAGCAAATGTGCAAGGAGCCATCCAAAATCGAAAGTTGTCTGACATCCTTTTCTTCTACTTTGAAGAGTGCATGAGGAACCCTGGCAGATGTTGCTTCATCTGGCAGCAGTATTCTAACATGTTTATGCAATTGATGTCCATTTTCTTACATTGTTAACTTTAATGTCTAGCCAACTTGGCACAGAATAGGCATTAGAAAAGTCAAGATTTTTAGATCACTGTGGATGATACCTTAAACTTTAGGCTCACTAAGCTCAGCTTCTGACTCAGTGAAACTGAAATAATAAATGGACATCCTTCTTCAAGGTCACCATATGTGACCGTGAGTATCAATAATACCACTGTCTTTTCTGATCTATCTTCAGACAGGGACATTGACATGGAAGGCAGCAATCAGATACAGGCGGTTCTTATTGCCACATAAATATTTCTCATTTTAGTGGTCGTATAAATATGGTGTTTTCCTGTAAGAAATATTAACCAAGGAAAATACTTTAGTAATATCTAGGATAATAAGACAACCTAGACATGGATATTTTAACTTCTAAATATTAAAAATCACTATTTTGGGGCTGCAGTTGTAGCTGGTATGTGAAGTCTTAGATCTGACACCTAGTACCACATACACAGAAGTTCGTGTGTACCTTCATTCCAGAATTCAAATATCTGGCTAAAAACGTTACCATAAAGCATTCCAAAACAATAAAAACATGTTAACCTTTACTGGAGTTTATTTTAAGACTTCTATTTCTGATCAATATTCTTTTAGGAAATTTGTAGTCTACTAAATTTTATAAATTTGCGGATATTGTATACCTTATATGTAGCAGTTGTTTTGAAGTTGATAATGAACCTGTTATATGTCTGATTCTTAGCTAGATTCGTGACCTAGACCTTATAGCAATGCAGAGACTAACAGCATGTTTATAAGCAACAAGTCAGCTGTCAGAAATAAAAATCTAAATAGATCGAGAAAAGTAGTGAGTTGTTTAATGATGTTTAATGATGTCCCTAAGACTGGACAGTCACAGGGAAATGTTTATTTACCTATACCTTTAGCGAAGGCCCTTATTCTCTTGGATGGGGTCTATGCCCTGCTACATGGAAGAGTATGGTGGGCACATGAGCAGAAACTCAATGCCTCTGCTCTTTTTCTAATGTCGAGGTGCCACGGCTTGCCAGGTTTAGAAGTGAGTTTGCCTATGGCATCAGGACAATAGGGTAATACTAGTACTTCTCCACCAGCAGCCAATATATGCATTTAATCTTGCCCAAATAGGACATTTCTCTTCTTTTACATATAATTGTCCCTTTGCACTTGCATATTAAAATACGTATTCAGAGATTTCTAAATAAAACTTAGGAAAACGGTTCTGCTGGGAAGTAGTTTCTTCCTTGTTGGTTAAGTAAAAATCAGTTTTGAATCAGAGTAACACATGCTTCTTTGTTGGGAGTGAGTAGTCTCAGAACTGAGCATGGAGAAGCATGGGGCATCCGTGGAGCTGCATTCTATCATGAGTGCTGCCTCTCCTGAGTTGCTGTTTTATCAACTTAGGCCAAACTTAATGAGGACTGGACTGTACAAGTGAGAGATTAAAGCAAGCAAGTCCTTCTTAGGCTCACGTGTCTCCCTTCTCCCTTGGTCAAACTGAAAGTGCATCGAGGTAAATATGAAGGCCTAGCAATCTAACTTTCAGGTATTTTTATCTCCCACACAATTTGAAGACATAAAATATTTTATTACAAAAATTGAATTGGGTAGAATTTGAGGAGCAGAACTGTAATTTAAAAAGAAAATCAAGGTTGGAGTGTGGGGCCTTCCATCATATGTGCCTTTTGATGATTGACAGAAGCCCATAGTCCTTTGCATGAAATTGCTGAAAGAGTTAAGGAAGTCTATTAGAACATCAGGTCCTGGTATACAAGAGGCCTTGCCACACTTCTGATAGACACATGGCCTAATCCAAAATTCTCAATCTGCTATGGAACCGAGATGCCATAGAGATGCATAAAAGTATTTCAACTTTAAAACATTTTGAGGTTAATCACTCCATAAGTAATTATTACATAATTTACAAAAAAATCTAAATTTTGTTGGCTAATAGAGAGTAATTCATAGAAATTATTTGCTACAGTCATTCATTGCTTTCGGATGTTAGTGGCTGTTCACCCACTGTTCCCTCTGAATTGTATCTTAACAAGATTAGTCTCCTTTTCCTAATTTATTGAACGAGCATGGAATCTATTTATACAAAAATTATCTGCTTAAATACTTCCTTGATGAAAAACATAGCTGTTGTAATTTTATTATGAATTTTAATCAGGGAGAAAAATGACCTTAGAAAATTTCTTCTACCTCATTTTCTATTTGTGTGTGCACGCGTTTTCTTTATATGATTAGAAATCTTTATGACTTAATTAAATTTTATATAGAAAACATGTGACTAGACAGTAACAGTTTGTTTTGAAAGAAAAACCTTAAGGAAACAGTTAATAAATGAATATGACTAACAGGAGACTTGTTGTCTTTGAAAATATTAAGTCTTCCAGCACAGTGCATCTCTTACACAAGAAAAATACATACTGTCTTGCTTTTGCTTGAGAAAAATATCTTCTGAAGCTGATCCAAAAATTCTCTAGTCTCCATTTCTTTTGATGCAAGGTACAAGCCTGTTGGGCATCCATTGTAACTGTTGCCTGTCACCCACTACCTCCCACTACCTATGTACAATACCCCAAATATCAGCTTCTGAAGATACTGAACCAAATTTTTGTCTCATGACTGATAGAAGATGAGAGAGGCAAGTGTATGTGTGTGTGTGTGTGTGTGTGTGTGTGTGTGTGTGTGTGTATGTGTGTGTGTGTGTGAGAAGACTGTAAGGCTGTAAGAAATACATCAGCCATCTTTAAAAACTTTAGGGTATGAAGCAGTTTACCTAGGAGCCTTGCCAAATGTTTAATTTGCAAGTTCCAACCCGACTTAAAGATCATTATCTTCAGACTGGGGCTTGAAAACAAACTTTTGCCATCATTTCTGAGTCAATGATTTTCTTCATTAATATTTTCATGCTGATTAACCCAAGAGCTCACTAAGAAGGTCAAGAAGGTCTTAATTCAATTATTTGTGTCCAGATGAAAACTATCTCATATTTTTTCTGTATAGAAGTAGAAAACTTGATCTTCTATTTACTGTCCATCCTAAAAGAATCAAAGGACAGATTAACAAAAGAAAATCATAACAGATTACCATTTTTAATATTTATATTTTGCTTTGAGAAATAAGAGTTTGGATTTTTATGTCTCATTTTAGGTAACAAAAAGATAAGTTGGAGACAGGAGGTTAGAAGTTTGAAGTAAAACTACCTTTTGGGAATCCATCTTGGAGCACTGTTTTCTGAGCATCGACACCTAGCAACAGACACTTCAGGTCAGGATATTCGGTTTTGACTTCCTCACTGAATGGTGAGAGCAGGAAACAGAAACTAGGTAGGAAGTTTTAGGCTGGGGACTCAGAAAGAAAGCAGTTTTGATTCCTCATTCTCAGCTAGAAGCCAGAAATGTCCTCAGTCCTGTAAATAATTTCGCCGTTGCTAGAAGTCAAAGTGGTTTGAAAGCAGGCCTGGTTTGTTAATTTTTTCCCCCGAAAATGACCACCCCTGCCTAAAATTATTTGTAAGAAACAAGTTTAGCCAAGAGGCACCTGGACCCGCCCATTTTGAACCATCCAAGAGCACTGTCAGCACATCTCCACTTCTGTACTCATTGTAGCTTCTACCCTAAGTCCCATGGGAGGTCACTAGGATGACAGTCCCGTGGCATCCATATTTAAGGACCCACTCCTGTGCTCTCCCTTTGTTAACATGCATGTGTGTATGAGAAGATGGGGAGAACGTGTGCACTCACACATGTATGTGCACATATGCTGTGTTTAAGGACCCACTCCTGTGCTCCCCCTTTGTTAACATGCATGTGTGTATGAGAAGATGGGAAGAATGTGTGCACTCACACATGTATATGCACATATGCTGTGTTTTTCAGAAGGGGTCTTATGCAGACAAGGTTGACTTTGAACTTTAGATCTTCCTGACTCTGTTAAAAGTAACTAGACAGATCTTAGCAAACTTGAAGGTCACCAGGGTCGCCTCCTCCCTTATAATCAGCTTTGAATACTTCTGTGGTAACACTGGAAAGAGAAAAATCATCTCTTACTCCTTTCTACCAAGGAGTAAGACTTGAAATACTAGGAAAAGGAAGAGACATAGGGACCTTATTGAGTCTGTTAAAGGAAAGTGGCTGTTTCCCGATCAAAAGAATAGAATCTGAGTTTCACTTCTGACCCTGGATAACATTCTGTAACCCTGGATACACTACACATTATTGTCTTCTCCCTTAATCCCTTAATCTGACTAGGCCTGTCAATCACCTGGTCAAAAGACTATTCTTCAAGAAAGCCAGTTCACCTGAACATATGCTAAGAGAGGAATAGGTATCCACTTAATGAGATAGTGTATTTGTGCTCTCCAGAGCTCCCTCCATCATGCAGCTGTTTACAGATCCTCAGCTTGCTGACTCTGCGACTGAACCTTCGGACTATTTGGCCCCTAACTCAAAAAGACATGTCTTGCTCTTTTACTCTTTCCCCCTTCATTCCAGCAGTTAACAAAATTTACTGTTTAACTTATCTGTGGCTGCCCACAACCACAGGTGAACTGGAGACCTAGAAGAGAATTCTGGGGATAAATGGGGAGGCGACAAAAGAGAAATGAGTCAGGACGACATTTGCAGATCAAGACTGAACTTTACTAATATTCTAGTCAATATATAGCCTTTAAAGTAAAACCCTGCCCATCCCAGGATGTTTCCAGGTGAGACTGCCCTGAGGCAACCTTGATTTCCAGGAGAAAACAGCTGTATTGTTCTCAGAAGAACAAAGGCCAGGGATAACACAAGTGGAAGGCTGGGGGCTGGCGGCCAGGAATGTTGCAGGCTGATGGGATGGGCTGAAGAGCCCAGCTCAATGCTGTGGGGGAAGGGACACTTCTCTGTTATTTTTTTCTATCAAACTCCAATAAAGTGGTTCAAGAGTTTCCTTCTGGGTCTATCTAAAATTTACCTTATCAATCTGACTAAAAACCCACAAAAGGGAAATGCTGTCATAGGAATAGATTCTCTTTTCTTTTCCTTACAAGAACTCCTGGCAGATCCCTGGACAGCCTGGTCCTCCTGTAGAATACTTGGGAGACCGATCCCATAAGTGTAGTGGGCAAGAGCCAAGCCTTGACTAGGATTTGAATCACCCAGGGAGAAAGGTTAGAGACCTCACTGTGTCTACAAGGAAGCATACATGAGAGTCAGAATCTGTTCAAATTTCTAGGTCAAAACAGAGGAAGCAATATGTTATTGCATATCAGGAGATTTGTTGGTATAGAAGGCACTGAGTTAAGGGGTGTGGAAGAGCTGGGTTAGGGATCCCTTCAAGGTCATATGTGGTATACCAGCACCTCAGTCGTCTTGGCGTTGGGCTCCAAAATCTCAAAACCAGAGGGCTCTAGATAAGTTTCCCTATGGCTTTTATGTGCCCTTGCTCCCCAGGAGAGAGTGTGTGTGGACATATTGGTAGCATCTTCAAATCTTTTCCCCCCAACCCCCCTGCACCCCGTGATTCCTGGGATCAGAGCTGTTGTCCATATCCAGTGTATACTGTCCTGAAAATTGACTTCAGAATTTGATGTATGTCTGGCATGTACTCTACCAACTTAGCTACACCCTCAGACAGAAAAATTAGTTGGTAACAAATATTTCCAACTCAAACCATTTCACCGTGCAATTATTCTCCACAATCCCTAAAGGCCACTTTTACTCTTTACTTTTTAAACCTTCTCATTATATTTCCATTAGGGGATAGACTATCATGCCATTTCTTTGTTTTTTAAGAGACAGATTTGAAACTTAGGATCAAAAGAAAGTGGGAGGAACTGGTTCAATGCCATGTTTAGCATAGAATCTGATTTGCAGAGGTCTAAAATAATTAAGTTTGTTGGAAAGCTCAGAGCCTGGAACATGTTTTTGCTACTAATTATTTTTAAGGAATTCAATCCCAAAGAAGAGGGCAGAGAAGGAAGAATGTATTCCCTACAAAGCAAACCCTTGATATCAAGCTCAGAAACACATGGAAACAAAGGCATTTCAACTGAACTTATTCAAAAACAGGAGAGGATACGATTTTCCCCATTGGATATTGCCTTTCATAGCTTTGCTTTAAATTTCTTGCATTTAAAGAAAACTCAGTACTCAAAAAAAAAATTCTTGCCAAGTAGACTTCATGCCAGGGATGTAGGGATAGTTCAATATAGAGAAATCCATCAACATAATTCACTACATAAATTCAAAGAAAAAAACACATGATCATTTCTTTAGAGGCTGTTGTTAAAAGTCTTGGAAAGATCAGGATTTCAAGGCAAAAACCTAAAAATAATAAAAGCAATATACAGCAAACCAATAGCCAACTCTTGGGGAGAAACTTCAAGCAATCCCACTAAAATCAAAGACAAGTCTGTCTATTCTCTCCCTATCAATTCCATATAGTACTTGAAATTCTATTAGACCAATTATACAACAAAATTTTTAATCCAGAACTGCTCATGTCTCAAGGAAATGCAGGGACAAAGCTATGAAGCAGAGACTGAAGGAAAGACCATTCAGAGATTGCCACACCTTGGGATCCATCCATCTGCAGACACCAAACCCTGACACTCTTGCTAATGTCAAGAAGTGCTTGCTGACAGGAGCTTGACCTCTGAGAGGCTCTGCCAGCACCTGATTAATACAGAAGCAGATACTCACAGCCAACCATTGGACTGAGTCCAGGGACCCAAATGGAAAAGATAGGGGAAGAACTAAAGGCACTGAAGGGGATTGCAACCCCAAAGGTAGAACAACAATATCAACTAACCAGACCCCCCTCCCCCCAGAGCTTCCAAGGACTAAACTACCAACCAAAGAGTGCACATGGATGGGTCCATGGTTCCAGCTACATATGCAGCAGAGGATTACCTTATCTGGCATCAATGGGAGGAGAGGCCCTTGGTCCTGTGGAGGCTTGATGACCCAGCATAGGGGAATACTAGAGGGTTGAGGCAGGAGTGGGTGGGTGGGGGAGAACTGTCTTAGAGGCAGAGAGGAGGGGGGAATTGGTGGGAAGCTTGTGGAGGGGAGACCAGGAAGGAGGACAACAATTAAAATGTAAATAAATAAAATAACAAATAAAAATAAATTAATAAAATCCATCTGTATATGCATAAACATACATATGAATGCAAAAATGAGTCATATTTTGTTATGTAACAAAACAAATACCTAAGAACTTATTATGATTTGATGTACATGGTCCATTCGATGTAAGAATGAATATTGAAGCTATCAAAACTCAGTGATCACCTCTGTTTCCTTTGCTTTCTAGTATTTTTAACTGTAAATTCTGTAGATTGAAAATGAGTGAAAATGTGTAAATGTTTTCAGAAGACTTACATGGACTAAAATGTTTATGGGATCAAGATGATTAGGAAGGGAGAGTATAAAATCATGTGCACAAAGTAGCTTTGCGTAAGTACAGACGATTTTGAACAGAGAGAAGGATAAGAAAATGCATTTCCATATTCACAGTCAGGATATACAACTGGGATACGTAGGTAACTTTTCGTTTTACAGCTTATGATTTTAGCACATTAAGCAATACTACATTATTAAACATTAATTAAAGACCTTGCATTGGTATACTGTTCTGCTTGCTTCCATAACTGAATAACTTCAGTCAAAAAATGGGGACAGGTTTTATTGTTGTTTGTCCTCTCCTTAAAACCCACACTGCTTTTTTTATTTGATAAAGATTAAAGCTACTTGACTTCCCACTCCCTCTCTTTCTTTACAGCAACCCCATTTTTTTTTTATCTTCAATAAATCTTTTTTGTTACTTTATTTCAGTTCTTTTATTTCACAAAGTGGTGGTGGTTCTGAAGTCCAGTTTCTTCTTCTGCAATATGTCCACTAAACAGAGCAAGGAAGGAGTTGTCTGGATTGCAATAGAAAACTCAGAACTTCATGAAGGCAGTATCTCTTATATCAATATCTGAAAAGGGTTTTCGGTATGAAGGAAATCAACTAACAAAAGAAACAAAGATGAGGGCTGTGACATCCCAGAGAAGAAAAACAGGGGGCATGACTAATAGGTTCTAGCAGGAAGAAGATACAGCTCTGAGCCATCAAACTATATTAGGTCCTCAAGGAAATCTGTAAAATTAAGTCTATAAAATCTGACCCAGCTGGTTAATTAGCACACTGTATACCAGATTATGTTTTATAGTTGGATTTTTATATTCTAAACTACAGCCTAATAAGTCAAACCAATTACATTACCAAGGACTTGATGACTTTTCTCATATGAGCTCACCAGGCTGCTAACTTGCATTTATAGACAGGCAGGGTGACTGCTGTTCCGTGCCTGGTCTCTCAGACCTCCATGTTACAGCCCCCATAGAGAACTTCGTCCATAGCTCCTAACAGAGAGAATGTTGTGCTTATCCTCATTACTACCAGCCAAAGGAAGTGATTCATTTACGAAGGGGGTAATTACAGGCTATGAAACAGCTGGTTATGGGCTCGTTCTCCTGGCCCGAGCTCCTCTTCAACATCTCTGAGTATGAGCAGACTCAAGCACTTACATTCTATTAAGGATACTCTCCTAGACAGGAAAAAATGTTTCATGTCAGAGATCTAGAGAGCTTCCACCAGAACAATAAGCGAGAGAAAAAAAAAAAAAAGGTAAAGGTCACTTCATATACTGAAGACTTGTTACAACTATTCTCTTGTTATTATTGTTACAACTATTCTCAGTTCCACAAAATCATGTTTTGCACATCACCTTAAAAAAGACAGTTTCTACTGAATTTTCCAACACTGCATCTTCCTTATAAAAGGAAGAGAAGGGAATTAAGTTGCTCTGATTATTTATGTTTATTCATTACAGAACAAGGATTTTATATTCTCTTTATCTGTGTGTCTCCTGTCTTTCTGCATGTTTCTCTCTCTCTCTTTCTCTCTCTGTCTCTCTGTCTTTGTCTCTGTCTGTCTGTCTGTCTGTCTCTTTCACACACACACACACACACACACACACACACACACACACACACACACACGACAATTTATTAAAGAGGTGTGTGTGCGCACCTTGGATCCCCTGGACCTGCAGTTACAGGCAGTTGTGAGCCACCGCGTAGGTCCAGCAGCTGAACGCGTCTTCTGCCAGAGCAGCCAGTATCCTTGACTGCGGCAGCAGCTCTCTGTTCATAGTGTTTTCCATTTTTCCCACATAATTTTTAATTTACTTGCATTTCTCCATGCCATTTGATTGGCTAAAACTGTTACACGCTTTTACCGTGTCACCTTCTCTTTTCAAAACCTTTCTCATCATGTTTCTAAAACTCAAGCAAGCTTCTTTCATGAATTCTGTCTTGCCAATGAGACATTCCCAAAATATGAAGTCTGCATTACGTAGTTCTCAAGAAATTTCACTAGGTCCACCAGGATTCCGAAATTCTAATCTCAGGCTCTCCACATATTTATGGCGTGACTTTAGGTATTTAATCATTCTTGGGCTCATGTTTCCATCTGTCTTCTCAGGTGCTTGTATATCTGCCCACAAATGTTGTGCAGATTAAATCAAGACATTGTGAAGCACCTTCAAAACTATTTCTTGTGTTGATCAAACATTCCTTACTCCAAGTTCTGCCTTCCTGTCAGAAAGGATGGTCTCTTTTTGGCTGAAATTAGTTTTTCTTTTTCCACTTGTGAAGAGTGGTTTCATTTAAAAAAAAAAAACATTTATTTTCTCTAATCCCACATTCAGCTCTAGTCAGATTATGTACACTGTATTATGACGCCTGCCTCTTAGTAGTTTCCTTCACTCCTAATTCAACTAGAGCGGACAGGATGATTGTTCAGTGAACCGTCCTAAAACTCCAAAGCCAAACTGCATGAAATACCTTTAGCTAATAGCACATTTCTTCTTGTCAGTTTCTACAGAACATTTTGTTTTAGTTTTTACTGTTTCCCCCCTATTGTGGCATTATGCCTTTCCATGCTCTTAGCACTGTCTTATCTGGTTCCCTATTAGCTAAGTTATATAGGAAGGTGGCTAAATTGCACTTCTACTGTCTCCTGTTCCTGACATGAATGGATGGGACAGTGCTAATGGGAGATGAAGCCTGGTACCACTCTGTAAGCACAGAAACTGTGCACGTGTGTTCAATTAGTTTGCCATAAAATAGTCTAATAGAAATCCATGTATATGGTAAAAAAACTTTAATATATTAATATTTTCTTTGAAGATGAATTCAAGACTCTATGGTCTTCCTCAACCATAGAAATGTTCAGCTTAGCTAAATGACACTAAAGAAAATAAGCCAATTTGCTGCCATGTGCTGTAGACTTTATTCTTGCTTTTGGGTGGTGCCACATGTCACAATTCCAACAAGACAACATATTGATAATGGTGTGATTATCAGGAGAGACAAGGAATGAATACTCAGATACAAGAATACTAGAGCCATTGGGATGGCTTAGCAGGTTAAGGCATTTGATGATCTGAGTTTGATCTCCAGAACTCACACACACACACACACACACATACAGACACACACACAGAGACACACACACACAGACACACATAGACACACAGACACAGACACACACAGACACAGACACACACACAGACACACAGACACACACACACACAGAGACACACACAGACACACATAGACACACAGACACACACAGACACAGACACACACAGAGACACACAGACACACACACAGACACACACACACACAGAGACACACACACACAGACACACATAGACACACAGACACACAGACACACATACACAGACACACAGACACACACACACAGACACACAGACACACACACAGACACACACAGGCACACACACACACACACAGACACACACACACACACACACACACACACACACACACACACACGGTGGGTGGTAATTACTTAATTTTAAAAAGGAGCAAGAGTGTCAGGTTCCAAGCTGCTCCTTTCACCAATGTCTGGCCTCTTTGCATATTTACACATGTACCATACATTTGTGTGCATAAATTCTCTCTTCTGCAAAGTTGAAGACTTAGCAAAACTAAGCTTTAGTCATAATTTTATATAGATGCTATTTCCAAATCAGCCAATGAATAACCTAGATAATATAATATGAAGCTTTTTCAAGAATGTAATTCCATAGTGATTTGCACTAAACAGCACAATTAAGAACATAGTAAAATTCCAGCTAAGACCTCAAAAAATGGGAAAACCTCCCATGCTCATGGATCGGTAGAATCAATATAGTTAAAATGGCCATTTTGCCTAAAGCACTATACAGATTCAATGCAATACCCATCAAAATCCCAACTCAATTCTTCACAGAGTTAGAAAGAGCAATTATCAAATTCATCTGGAACAACAAAAAACCCAGGTTAGCTAAAACTATTCTCAGCAATAAAAGAAAATCTGGGGGAATCAGTATCCCTGACCTCAAGCAATACTACAGAGCAATAGTGTTAAAAACTGCATGGTATTGGTACAGTGACAGACAGGAGGATCAATGGAACAGGATTGAAGATCCAGAAATGAACCCACACACCTATGGCCACTTGATCCTCGACAAAGAGGCTGAAAACATCCAATGGAAAAAAGATAGCCTTTTCAACAAATGGTGCTGGTTCAACTGGAGGTCAGCATGCAGAAGAATGCGAATTGATCCATCCTTGTCTCCTTGTACTAAGCTCAACTCCAAATGGATCAAGGACCTCCACATAAAGCCAGACACTCTGAAGCTAATAGAAAAGAAACTGGGGAAGACCCTTGAGGACATCGGTACAGGGAGAAAGTTTCTGAACAGAACACCAATAGCGTATGCTCTAAGAGCAAGAATTGACAAATGGGACCTCATAAGGTTACAGAGTTTCTGTAAGGCAAAGGACACCATCAAGAGGACAGATCGGCAACCAACAAATTGGGAAAAGATCTTCACCAATCCTACATCAGATAGAGGGCTAATATCCAATATATATAAAGAACTCAAGAAGTTAGACTCCAGAAAACCGAACAACCCTATTAAAAAATGGGGTACAGAGTTAAACAAAGAATTCTCACCTGAAGAACTTCGGATGGCGGAGAAGCATCTTAAAAAATGCTCCACTTCATTAGTCATTAGGGAAATGCAAATCAAAACAACCCTAAGATTTCATCTTACACCAGTCAGAATGGCTAAGATTAAAAATTCAGGAGACAGCAGGTGTTGGAGAGGGTGCGGAGAAAGAGGAACACTCCTCCACTGCTGGTGGGGTTGCAAATTGGTACAACCACTCTGGAAAGCAGTCTGGCGGTTCCTCCGAAAACTGGGCACCTCACTTCCAGAAGATCCTGCTATACCACTCCTGGGCATATACCCAGAGGATTCCCCACCATGTAATAAGGATACATGCTCTACTATGTTCATAGCAGCCCTATTTATAATCGCCAGATGCTGGAAAGAACCCAGGTATCCCTCAACAGAAGAGTGGATACAAAAAATGTGGTATATCTACACAATGGAGTACTATTCAGCCATTAGAAACAATGAATTCATGAAATTCTTAGGCAAATGGATGGAGCTAGAGAACATCATACTAAGTGAGGTAACCCAGACTCAAAAGGTGAATCATGGTATGCACTCACTAATAAGTGGTTATTAACCTAGAAAACTGGAATACCCAAAACATAATCCACACATCAAATGAGATACAAGAAGAAAGCAGGAGTGGTCCCTGGTTCTGGAAAGACTCAGTGAAACAGTATTTGGCAAAACCAGAACGGGGAACTGGGAAGGGGTGGGAGGGAGGACAGGGGAAGAGAAGGGGGCTTACGGGACTTTCGGGGAGTGGGGGGGGGGCTAGAAAAGGGGAAATCATTTGAAATGTAAATAAATTATATCAAATAATAAAAAAAAAAAAAAAAAAAAAAAAAGGGGGAAATAAAAAGCACTTGTTATTTACCGTATGATTAATATTAAGATTGAAAACATTTTATATAATAGACATTTTCTATCTGTATGTGTAGGCTGGTGGGTATGGTGCACAAGTGATGGTATGTGTTTATGTGTACATGTATAGGACTGAACGTAATCTTGTGTGCTGCCGTTCACTTTACTTTTTAAGTCAGGAGCTTGCCAGATAGGGCAGGCGGGCTTCCCAGTGAGCTGCAGAGACCCTGTGTCTGCCTGGCTTTCCAACGTGAGTTCTAAAGGATTCAATCAGACTTTCATGCTTGCAAATCAAGCACTTTACCTATCTCCACGGCCTTATTAAATATTTTCTTGAATATTATACCCTAGGATTTTGAGGAGAGCATTTGTATAAAACTAAAATATGAAATGTGGGTAAGCTTCCTGTGTTGGCTACTGGCAGGTAGTAGATACCCCAAGGGCTACTCTTATTAATTTCTAAAGCACAAAACTATCTCTGTACACAAACAATTATATGTGGGAAAATATTTTCAGTACTCGTGGAAGGCTGAGATTACAATTAATCATGTGTTTCTGGATAATCTCCTCCAAATAGAGTTAATAAACACATACGCTGATTCATTCAAGAGCTGCCAACTTAACAATAAATATTCATCTTAATGTTCATGAAACAAGATTATAATACAGCTCCCTGGGTGACTTAGAATATGCATGATACCTGTCATTGTTTTGGTTGCCCCCTGTTTAATCCCATAGTTAGGGATTCCCAAAAGTGCTTTTCTTTGCCGTCTTGGGGTGTGATCTTTAAAAAATATACTCAATATGCAATTTTTTCAATCGTGACATTGGTCAGAAGGCAATGAAGGAAGTAAATCAGTCAGGCTGGAGAAATGGCTCAGTGGTTAAGAGCACTGACTGCTCTTCCAAAGGTCCTGAGTTCAGATCTCAGCAACCACATGGTGGCTCACTACCATCTGTAATGGGATCTAATGCCCTCTTCTGGTGTGTCTGAAAACAGCTACAGTGTACTTACATATAATAAACAAATACATCTTTAAAAAAAAGAAGTAAATCAGACTTATATAGCATCATTTAGGACAATTAGCAGTCATTACTGGTGTTGTATAAAAGAACATATTTTAAGGATCTTTCAAGAGATTTGTGTGTTGAGAAGGATCCAACATGAGTTTTAAGAATTGGACTTTGACCTGAATAAATTTTGCAAAAATAATAGGCAAAAGCTATGTCAGATAATTTCACATGAAAAGCATAGTTGAGAATATCATTCACATCTGTTAGGGACAAAAAGTGTTACCCTAGCAACCTTGTAAGAACATCTAATAAATAGATCTTAGGTATTCTGACCTCCCACGAACTCTATCCTAAAAGATAAAGGAGTTAGACAGTACAAAAGGATTTTTAAAAAAGTGATTTTGGACAACATGTTATTATTTACACATATTTTGGAAAATTTATTTTCTACCAAGTTCTGATAAATATTTGCTATATTCTATGTGCTGTTTTAAATCCTGTGCTTTACTTTGCCACATCCTATAGATGAGAATAAATGTCCAAGTCTTGTTTTATTGCTTTGGTGAAGTTAAGGTCAATACAGAGATACAGAATCATTAAATTGATTTTTAATAGAAATTTTGAAAATGTTATATCTATGGTAAATTGGTAAAAAATTCCAATACCTTGTAACATCCCTCACCCCCTCAGGACAGAATTGAATGGTTAACCAGTTGAAAAAACAGACTATCCTGATTGGACCGAATGGTTGGAACACCGAATGGTGTTTCATCTGTCAGACTCCTTGCCTTTTACCTTTGTGATGGCCATACCCAATGAGGGAGAAATGAAAGACACTTGGTGGTTATTTTATGATCATAGAATTAAACCTACATGCAAAATGGAATCCACTCGCTTATTTTCCACTGATATTCCTGTTAATTTATGTTGCAGGTTGAAGTAGTCATGGCAAAATGATCAGGCCTCGGATAAGGTAGCTGACAGCTGTTAATAACTTGTTCCTGTTTCTGTTGTCTAGGACTGCAGGAAGGTGTTTGGATGTTTCTTCTTCTTCTTCTTCTTCTTCTTCTTCTTCTTCTTCTTCTTCTTCTTCTTCTTCTTCTTCTTCTTCTTCTTCTTCGTCTCCAATTCAAAGAAATAAAAGGCATGAAAAGTGCAAGCCACGGCATTCGGTCAACTGTTACTGAAAGCACAAGCACATCACACCACACAGTACAAGACCAGATTCCCTCTGTGGGGATGGGAACCCAAGCTGTATTCCTGCTGGGCTAGACTCTGGTTTCTCACATGTTTGAGGAATAGGACAGGTCTCCTTTCTTCCTCCAGCCTGACTGGCTTGTGATAATCTGGACAAAGACAGGGAAGTTGAATGGTTTCAATTGAAAGTGATCTGGGTGGCCGATGCCCCAAGACTCCCAGAGACTGAACCATCAACCAAGGGGCACACATGGTTCCAACCAAAAATGTGGCAGAGGAAGGCCTTGTTGGTCATCAGTGGGAGGAGTGGTCCTTGTTCAGGTAAAGGCTCAATAGAGACCCCAACAAAGGGAAACTGAGGCGGGGGAGGTGGGAGTATGTTGGGTGGAGGGGCATATACGTGGAGGCAGGGGTTGGGAGGAGGGGGTGAGGGCCTTTCGGGGGGGGGGGGGAAATCGGGAAAGGTTTTACCATTGGTAATGTAAATGAAGACGATAGTCAATTAAGAAAAAAGGAAAAAGAAAAGAAAGTGATCTGGAAGTCCCATATAAACAGTCAGTGTGTCCCTCCCATTCTTCCTTGGAAAAAAGCTCACCCAGCCATGGTCCTAGAGAAGAAACCGTAAATCTGGCATCTTAAGTTTTAAGTGAAAGTATATTTTTCTACCTAGAGCCTCTTTTGTTCTTGTCTGCTTACTAATGAGCTCTCAACCCCCTCTTTTTTTATATCCTGATTTGCTAATCTAGCGTTTCATTTTGTATGTTTTTGTGTTTTATTACGAGTGGCAGTTTAATGCCTTTATATGATGGCTTTTAGTCATTTTCCCTAAATCCCCTGTCATCTCCTCCGCCAATGGAAACCTTTCTGATAAATCCCTCTTACTTTCATTTCTTCTTTTGTGTGTGGCCTACTGAGTTAATTCAAGTCTCTTGACTTACTGTGGGTGGGAGGAGATTTGCTGGAGCAAGCGCTGCTTGTCAGTGGCCACTCGCTGAAGAAAATGACACCTCTCCCTCTGCAAATACTAACTGTAGGCTTTATCGTTTTTTTTAATAGCGGAATCTCAATTGGAGTAATTTAGTATAAAGCCTGCTCCGGTGCTCTGGGTCCCGTTTTAGTTTTGATGATGTAAGCCATCACCCATGTAGTTGCATTTTCTTGAAAGTTGAATTTTAATGCCACGCTTCATTGTTTCTCCTGGTCACTTCCTGTCAACTGCACTATCTAGATAGGTCTTGAATCCAGCCACTTCTCCCCATCCCCACTGAATTCATCTTAATCTCTGTCTAGGTATAGGACATGAAGGCTTTATTGAATAAGTGGTTATGTCAGCAGATGGTGAAAGAGGACACACACCATCACTCACAGGCATGAATTATGGAACACTAAATGCCTTTAAGAGAAGGAAGGGGTTAAATTCGAAGAGGGCTGTTTTTTCCTTTTCCCAGATTTTACACTGAGCTCCCTGAGAGTTGAGCCCAAGAGTATGACTTCATCTTCCTATTGTTGTTGTTTATTACCATGAGGATTCATCATTACCAGAATAAAAGTGTAAGCTCCCTTAAGAAATGGTACTTCTGTGTGGTCTCCACAAATTATTAAATACTCAACCTTTTTACTGCTTATCATGTACCAATCTGTAAATGATAATCCTAGTGGAAACTGAGAAAAACACTATAGCTTAACAATGAAAATAAAAACTAATTCTCATTGCCTTTAACAGGGGTAGTAATAAAAAAGTACCAAAATAAAAAAGATTTGTGAATCAAAGGCTAACGGTTACTTCATAATGTTGTTCCTCCTATGGGTCTGCAAACCCCTTCAGCTCCTTGAGTCCTTTCTCTAGCTCCTCCACTGGGGTCCCTGTGCTCAGTCCAACTTTTGGCTGAGAGCACCCACCTCTGTATTTGTCAGGTGCTGGCAGAGCCTCTCAGAAGACAACTTTATCAGGCTCCTGTCAACAAGTGCTTTTTGGCATCCACATAGTGTCTGGGTTTGGTGACAGTATATAGGATGGATCCCCAAGTGGGGCAGTCTCTGGATGGCCTTTCCTTCAGTCTCTACCCCATACTTTGAACCAACCAGTACCCCTAGAGCTCCCAGAGACTAAACTACCAACCAAAGAGTACACACAGAAGGGCCCATGGCTCCAGCTGCATATGTAGCAGAGGAAGGACTTGTTGGAAATCAAAGGGAGGAGAGGCCTTTGGCCTTGAGAAGGCTCAATGCCCTAGTATAGGGGAATACCAGGACAGGGTAGCAGGAGTGAGTGGGTTGTAAGCACAGGGGGGGGGGAGGGATAGGGTGTTTGGGGAGGGGAAACCAGGAAAGGGGATAACATTTGAAATATAAATAAAGAAAATATCCAATGACAAAAAAGGCTAGTGACATAGGTAATACCATCAGCACATTCTTGTTATAGAATTCTGACAAAATTATTATGCCTTATTTAGCACAATCATTCACCTGATCTGACTGTCCCTTGGCTGCAAAGGTAACAGTCTAAAGCATCTAGGGCACATGTACCGAGATCACCTGGGTAGCACAAATCCAGTAAATACCAGACATGATCACAAAGTGGACTCTAGGAATGAGACTTAGACACACACTCTTCTCAGGTTCTCACTGCTGATAATTCACACAGACAGAGGCAGGAAATTTGAAAATGGAAAACCATTAGTTACATTTTGACTGATCTTTCTCTCTTTCCTGATAATTATTTAATAGAGAAGAGCTTTGCATTATAACTTACATAACAAAAGGAACTGATGCTCGTTTTGTAACTTGAAATAATGAGTAAGTAGTTTCTAAATGACTGTCTATAATGGAATGAGAGGGAAGAAAGAAAGAGGAAGAGGAGGGAGATACAGAGAGATTATGGCATTTTGCCACAAATAATTGGTATACCATATTGCCAGTCCTCTTTTGATCAGAGACAGAATAGAAAAGGAGAAATGGAAGACTGCTCTATTAATTTTGAAAAGAATGAAAATGATCTTTTCTTCTGTCTGAAATGAAGATAAGATGTGAACTTCATAATCCTGTTGATAATTGAGCATTAGCTCCATTGAGTAATGCATTTTGGGTGATAACAACAGAGACTGAGTATTTACCAGTTTAAATTGTGGTAAGGAAAGTCTGTAATTATCTACACAAGAATGTAAAATGCATACATCTCTCAGAAATACACTAACTATAGGAAAATCCTCTTCTGTAAAATTCAATTTTTCCCTTTATTTAAAAAAGTTTTAGGGATAATAGGAAAAGTAATGTCCTCTACCAACTAGAAAAGTGTGCAGTTACTTTATTTGCAGCAGAAAAGAAATATGCTTATAATATATACTTAAAAATCATAAAGTCCACACGTCATTTTCACCATAATCTCTGACTTCAAGGAATCACTGTTCCAGTCACAATGGGATTTGAGGTTAGCATCATTCATACTAAAACTTTCATAACACAAATGCATTACCACTTTACTTACAGAAAACATTACACCATGATTTGTGGTATTTAAGTATAAGAAAGTGAACAGATATACCTATAATATTCTGTTTGTATTGTGTGTGTGAGCAAAGGTTATATTTTATCAAACCATTTTACTTAGTCTCTTGGTTAACCAATTTTATAATACTTAATTATTGATGTTTTTTCTATTTTTTAAAATACTATCTCTGATTTTAGAGTTAAAGTTGCCAATGTAGTGTTCAATTAATAGGAATTTTCATATTGGCCAAATTTTCATTTGTATACTTATAACTGGATTCATAGCCAAATACTGTGTGTGTGTGTTTGAGAGAGAGAGAGAGAGAGAGAGAGAGAGAGAGAGAGAGAGAGAGAGAGATGGGGCAAGGAAGGGAGGGAGAGGGAGAGAGAGAATAGGAGAGAATAGGTCTTTCATTATGAACAAAACTCTTAATTGATAACACTTCCTTTAAAATGGAAACATAATTATGTGTCCCTTCAAGTCACCATTTAAAAGATACAGACTAACTGATGAAATAATAAAAAAAAAATAGAATCTATTGTCTCCAAAATCCACACCTCATTGGCAAAGTCATTCACAGATATAGTCAGAGAGTAAAAGCATTTTCTTTATTTTTTATTAATTATTTTACTTATTTACATTTCAAATGTTGTCCCCCCTTCTGGTCCCCCCCTTCGCAAACTTCCTACCCCATCTCTCCTGCCCTTTGCCGCTAAGAGGGTACTCCCACACCTACCCACCCACTCCTGCCACACCCTTCTAGCAAGCAGTTCTTCTGGTATCTTTTAATGAATTTTGCACTAAAACCATCCAGTCCTGGGCGTTTTTTGTTTGGGAAACTTTTAATGACTGCTTCTATTTCCTTAGGGGTTATAGGACTGTTTAGATGGTTTATCTGATCCTGATTTAACTTTGGTACTTGGTATCTGTCTAGAAAATTATCCATTTTATCTAGATTTTCTCGTTTTGTTGAGTATAGACTTTTGTAGTAGGATCTGATAATATTTTGAATTTCTTTACTTTCTGTTGTTATGTCTCCTTTTTCATTTTTAATTTTGGTAATTAGGATACTGTCTCTGTACCCTCTGATTAGTTTGGCTAAGGGTTTGTCTATCTTGTTGATTTTCTCAAAGAACCTGCACCTGGTTTTGAGGATTTTTTTTTGTACAGTTCTCTTTTTTTCTTCTTGGTTGATTTTTGCCCTGAGTTCAATTATTTCCTGCCATCTACTCCCCTAGGTGTATTTGCTTATTTTTGTTCTAGAACTTTCAGATGTGCTCTTAAGCTGCTAGTATACGCTCTCTCCAGTTTCTTTATGAAGGTACACAGAGCTATGAGTTTTCCTCTGAGCACTACTTTCATTGTGTCACATAAGTTTGGGTATGTAATTTTCATTAAATTCTAGAAAGTCTTTCATTTCTTTCTTTCTTTCTTCCCTTACAGAGTTATCATTGAGTAGAGAGTTATTCCATTTCCATGAGTATGTGGGCTTTCTGTTCTCTTTGTTGTTCTTGAAGACCAGCCTTAGTCAGTGCTGGGCTGATAAAATGCATGGGATTATTTTCATCTTCTTTTATCTGTTGAGGCTTCTTTTTTGCCCGATTATATGGTCAGTTTTGGAGAAGGTGCCATGAGGTGCTGAGAAGGTATATTCTCTTGTTTTAGGGTGAAATGTTCTATAGATATCTGTTAAGTCCATTTGGTTCATTCTGTTAGTTTCACTGTGTCTCTGTTTAGTTTCTGTTTCCATGATCTGTTGATTGTTGAGAGTGGTGTGGGAGGATCAATGTTTTGAACTTTAGTAAAGATTCTTTTGCAAATGAGGGTACCCTTGCATTTGGGGCATAGCTATTCAGAGTTGAGACTTCCTCTTGGAGAATTTTTCCTTTAATGAGTATGTCCTTCCCCATCTCAATTGATAGCCTTTGGTTGAAAGTGTGTTTTATTGGACATTAGAATGGCAACTTCAGCTTCTTTCTTGGGATCATTTCCTTGGACATTTTTTCCAGTCTTTTAGTCTGAGGTAGTTTCTGTCTTTGTCACGGATGTGAGTTCCCTATATGCAGCAAAATGCTGACTCGTGTTTATATATCCTGTCAGTTAGCCAGTCTTTTTATTGGGTAATTGAGTCCATTCATGTCGAGAGATATTAAAACCCAATGATTCTTGCTTTCAGTTATTTTTGTTGTTAGAGGTGGAATTATGTTTGTGTGGTTCTCTTCTTTTGAGTTTGTTGTGAGAAGATTAATTTCTTAGTGTTTTTTTATTGTAGTTTCCCTTCTTGTGTTGGAGTTTTCATTCTCTTTTGTTATAAAGGGTAAGATATTCACATGTTCTAAAACTTAAGGGCTAATTATCTTAGTGGGAGACATGGCCTTGTTTGTCCTGTTTTAGAAGAAAAGACAGAACTTCTATTTTTCATGTTTATCTCTGGAGTCCTCTAAATCTTATTTCTCATTCCTTCCAAACCAGTTTTCTTCCAATAGCGACCACTGTCCATTCTCCTAGTTTCTCATTTTACAATCTTCACAATCTCTTTTAATTAATGCAACTTCAAACCCCACCAGTGTTGTCTCCAAGCCTGGCATTGACCTCCTAATTTTCAAACTTGTGGATTTATTGCCTCTCTGTGTTAGAAATGCCCAAGAAACTAATGTCAGTCACAAATTCTCACAACAAGCATCAAACAAGTACCTCAAAGGCCTCAGGCTCGCAGACCCCTGTCCCCGGTATTCACTTGGACTCGTTAGAAATGTCTTGCTTTCCTGGTCATTCAGACTATTTTTCTGTTTGAAACTTTCTAACTTCACACTTTTTTTTCCCTGAAACTTACTTGTTCTTAATTAATGCTTTTAACAAATGTTGTCTGTACTGTCCATTTCTCCAAGTACTTTAATAAACAGTGTATGGTCCTTCTATTTCATAATTCTGTTTTTCTAGGAAAGTTTTTGGCTTCTAAAGTAGGCAGTCCTTATTTGAAGAAAATAGTTCTGAGAACAACAGCCATCTCTGAAGCTACTGCACTGACTCTCTGTTCCTTGGTTTCTATCTGTCCTCACTCCAGACATAGTTAAGAGCATGTCAGAAGCCATAGCTGTAGAACATTGTTCTGACGAGACTTGCTATCTGCAGAAGTGGGTGCTGGCGTGACCCTGCGTGAGGGCGACCTCTGCTGGACACACTTCATTCTTTTTTTTCTCATGCAATATTGCTCCTGTTGTGTTTGTTTGTCACTGTGTTCTATTGAGTGTACAATTCTGCTTTGTAAAAGCACTGTTGTGCATCAAGTCTGTATAAAGCTTTCATTTTCCTGGGAAAAATGTATACCCAGTAACAACCCCACTCTCTGTCTTCCCGTGTTATCTCTTGGCTTTCCTATCTCCACCTTCCTGCTCTATGCATCTGACTGTTCTAGATAGTGAATTATAAGTAAGCCGAGTGGAGTTTGCCCATGTTGCTTATTTCACTTAGCATAATATCCTTGGTTTCATGTGGGTTACGGTGGCATCAATATTTTCTTCCTTTAAAAAAACAAATGCTGTGAATCTTGTGCACTTAACACATTTGGTTAATCTATTTATCTATACATGAGCTTTTGACTGCTCCTACCTTCATGAATCTGTGGACACAGATGTGCAAATGCCTTTTTGAGACACGGCCTTCAAGTTTGGGAAGCTGAGAGGCTGACAAAGCATGTGCTGGTTATATTTTTTAACTTTTAAGGAGCCACCATACTATCTTCTATAGGAACAATAAGATTGCATACACATACTGACAGTATAAAAAGGTTGCAATATTTTGACATCTTCACCAGCATTTTTAGTAGGAATAGCCATCTCAAAAGTGTGTTAAAATGTTTAAGTTTAGCTTTATTGTTTCTTTGTTTCAGCCACTGTTTATTAATCTTCAACTACATATTATGTGTTTTCTATCAATGGGTTCAATGTTGAGGTAACTGAGCTGCAGAGAATTTTACTGAGTTTCCTAGGACATTAGATGAAGGCTGGGATTTGAGTCAATTCTGTGCCTCTGAGCTGTGTGTGCTGAGTGATACTGCTTCTTCAGACTCTATAAGCCTGACTTGTTTAGGGCTTCCATGTTATTCCTTATACAATTTTAGAAATTATCCTTTTTTTCTCTTTTTGACACAAGAAAATATGAGCACTGATTTTAAAGCCAAGTCGAGGATGACAATGCCCCTAGGCACCAGCACTGAATGGATCAACACATGGGGATTCTGTTCTTTTCCTATGTTGCACATGGAATCTGTCTAGTGAGTGCCGATATAATATGTTAGATATGACTGTGGGCAATCAGTGGGATAGATTATTGTTTTAATTTGTTTTCAGTCTAGATAATGGCTGGATCTATTTAGTGATGCAGTGCAAATAACTTGCTTGATGAATCATTGAAAATACTTTAATAAGGATTTTTGAGTGCCTTCATGCCTGGACAAAGTGTGAATCATACATGTTAAAGGTGGTTGGTAACATTGAGAGTCCATATGAAGGATAAACTCTATACATGTTCCTACAGTCTAAGACATATTGGCCCATCTTTTCAAAAGTATAATTTTTCACTTTTCCACTTGAAATTTAATCTCAAGATTCCTATCATCACATTTATCTCCAGCCACTAGTCTTCATCCCCTGAATTACTTGATGTTCACTGTACTGCTTATGTCCCTAAATATATTTCCTATGTTACACTTTCTCTTGAATGTCACACTTCCCGTCCAAGTTCAAGTTTCAGCTTAGTCCATAATTATGCATCTATTTTTCTATTTACAATACTATTTTACTTTTTAAACCTTAGTCATTTTTAACCTTTTGTTTAAACAGAAGGTTGCAGAAAATTTTTATGCAGAAATTTTTATGCTGAAAACTCAGTGAAGCAGTATTTGGCAAAACCAGAATGGGGAAGTGGGAAGGGGTGGATGGGAAGACAGGGGGAGAGAGGGGGGCTTGCGGGACTTTAGGGGAGTGGGGGGCTAGAAAAGGGGAAATCATTTGAAATGTAAATAAAAAATATATCGAACAAAAAAAAAAGAATAAAAGAGTCATTAACAACACACCCCTAGTGAAATCCGTGTTTGTTTTGTAGTATCAAAGAACACACTTGAGTAAACTGGCAAAAGTGTTTCCATCAGAGAATTGAGGAGCATCTCCTTAGTAGGTATGGTTTGACTCTGTGAGGTATTAGTGATGTGTAAGCCAGCTCTTAGCTGAATGCTGTCAAGAATCAGAGACATTTCATGATCGGTATTATTAGTATTTTTGCTTGGTAAGGGCAAGCTGTATTAGATAATGCTAAATTCATAAGTAAAATAACAATAATAAACATCCAGAGAAATGAAAGGCAGGATTAGTAATGGGATAGAAAACAGAATTTGAACCGGGCAGTGGTGGCGCACGCCTGTAATCCTAGCACTCTGGGAGGCAGAGGCAGGTGGATTTCTGAGTTCGAGGCTGGCCTGGTCTACAGAGTGAGTTCCAGGACAGCCAGGGCTATACAGAGAAACCCTGTCTCGGGGGAAAAAAAAAAAACAAAAACAAACAAACAAATCCAAAAAAAAAAAAAGAAAGAAAGAAAAAGAAAAAAAGAAAACAGAATTTGGGGTTCAGAGAGCGCCCTTGCTGGGTCTGGGTCTCAGCAAGATAATGGAGCGAATGAGCGCTTTGCTATCCTCAACTTCACAGTCTATTTTCATTTCCCCAGTATAGATTTCACTCTCTCTATTCACTCTGCTTCCATATACAATTGAACTTTCTCTCATATTGAGATAAACAGTGCAAAAACTTAACCTTCTCTTGCCTATCCAGTCCTGTCTCTCATTCAGTGAGTAACTGACTTTGGTAATTTCTGCTAAAAATATTACAATAGATTTTGTGCTTGGTGGAAATGATCATACTCTCTACTCTAAAATTCAAAGAATTGTACAACATATTTTCAGTCTAATACCTCAAGTAGACTCCAATATATTTTTTCTATGTTAGCTTTTAATTTAAACCTAATATTAACATTCCATTTATTATGCTATTGACATCTTGGTAAATTTCTTCTATATAAAGCCTCTGGTAGTCTACAGATAGCAGAACACACACACACACACACACACACACACACACACACACACATTTGGAAAGCAGTTACCAAATCTAACGTCTGAAGTTAGGTTATGCTAGCAGCACTTTAAATTTTCTCATAGTGATAATGATGAAAGAGAAGGGAATAGTAGGATACAAGTAATTTGATGAGGAAAAGCTTAGTTTGGGTTTCTATAGTTGTGATGAAATACCATGATCAAGAAGCAAGCCGGGGAGGAAAGAGTTTATTTGGCTTACACGTCCATATTGCGGTTCATCAGTGAAGGAAGTCAGCGAGAACTCAAAAAGGCCAGGGATGCGGAGGCAAAAGCCGGTACAGAGACCATGGGTGGGTGCTGCTCACGGGCTTGCTTCCTATGTCTTGCTTTGCCAGCTCTCTTACAGAACCCAGAATCACCTGCCCCAGGATGGCACCACCCACAAGAGCCTGGGCCCTCCCCCATCAAGCACTAATGAAGAAAATGCCCTACAGGCTTACGTATAGCTTGAGGCATTTTTTAAAATCAAAGTTCCTTCTTCTCAGATGACATTAGCTTGTGTCAAGAAGACATAAAACTGTCCAGCACAGGGAGTTCCTTCCAGGGTGGGAGTAAAGCCACTGAGAATCCAAACTAGGAACTGGAACCCACTACTTGATGAGCCAAGTTCACACATGTGAGATCTCTGGCATACAGAACAGAACTAAACCAGCTTTACCAAACGGTCATAGAACTTCACAATTACACTGTGATGGCATAGGCTGCTTGATGCCGCCTTTGGTCATGTTTCTAGCCTCCTTGTTTTCCTTGAATTAACATGTTCATACAGCTGTGATCAAGGGACTGCAACTGCTGAAACCTAACCTAGCTTGTGATTGTCATGATATACACATATACACATATACATATGTATATATAAACAGAACCTTGCTACTCAACAGAAAACTTTAGATTCTTTCTAGTTATAATTTTCATAGAAATATGTCTTGAATTTGAAATTATAAATTGTTTTTGCTTACTTAAAAATTATATATATGGAATATAGTGTATTTTATATCAGGTAGTTTTCCATGTCCAATAATAATGAATATATGAGAGTATCAATAGCATATTGATTGTCATTGCTATTTAAATTAATTTATCCATGTATATATATATATGCCATTTAGTTATATATTCAATTATAATTACATATTAGAATTGACTGTAGCTTGAGGCAATTACAAATACTGCTGAACAGTCCTATATATTTACATATATACATATATGCATATGTGCATATATGTGTGTGTGTTTAAAAAAATCTATGAATATTTTAGAGCACAACTTCAGGAAAAGAATTCTATAAAGATGGTTAAAATTTTGAACAAGCTGAGGAGGAGGGTGACCCTGTAGGAGGACCAACAGTCTCAATTAACCTGGACCCCTGAAATCACTCAGACACTGGATCACCAGCTAGGCAGCATACACCAGCTGATATAAGGCCCCCAACACATATACAGCAGAGGACTGCTGGGTCTGGGTTTAGTCATACAGGATGCACCTAACCCTCAAGAGACTGGAGGCCCCAGGGAATTTAGAGGTCTGCTGGGGTGGGGAGAGGTAGGTATATCCTTGTGGAGACAGTGGGAGGGGGAGGAGGTTTGGGATATGGAACAGTTGGAGGGTGGACTGGGAGGGGAATAAAATCTGGAGTATAAAAATAAGAAAACATAAAATAAAATAAAATAAATCTACAAAAAAATATTTTAAAACCTTGGTTGTAGCCTACTGGTCTAGACATGGGCCCTTCGAATGATTCCAGGACTCCATCTACGAAAGCACACACACAAAACTGGCCGTGCATATGCTGTCACAGATGAAAGAGTTAACTTTGAGACGTGCTAAGTGGTTGAGACTAGTCTGATACCACTGGCTTCATCTTTCCAAAACCATGGTTGGGGTAGCACTTTCCCCCACTGGAATTAACAATATGAAATGCATAACACCGATATAGACACAAAACGGTGAGGGCGTCAGACTGAAAGGATAAAAGTGACCATTTGGAAACTGGAACAAAGAGCTTCAGGGTCCATTTTAAGAACTGTTAGCCGCCGCTCATTTCTCCAGCTTCGGTCTTTACTCCACTTTCCCAATGATCACTCTCTGAGGCATTGGCTGCTAAGCTTCCTCTAGATGTGTGGGCTCCTGAGATGCGTGCTCTCATAGACTTATGGAAGTGGGATTGATAAGCAGATGAATTTATATACAGTAGTTCCTATGGTTAATATCTTCTAGTGAAGTATGGAAGGATGGTAGAATTACCCTCAAGCTTAGAGTTGTAAGCATCACTGTAAAACTTCAGGGGGGATGGGGGTGGGGTGGCGGGTTTTCTCGGAGAGGAAACTGGGAAGGGGGATACCATTTGAAATATATATAAATGAAATAACCAATAATTTTTTAAAGTATGCTTGTCAAAATAAGAATAACAGAAAAGCAACCTCAGTGCTAAGTTCTGGCTCTTGTCACACATTCTTATAAGCTTATGACTGAATACAGCTAGAGATAACGTGCAATGTAGGGATAATCTCTTGTGAACTGTGTGCAAGTGTCGTCTGTTAATAAACATCTGATTATCTATTAACAACAGGCAGGAAGTAGAAGGTGGAAGTTCTGGGAAAGAGAATGCATCTCTGGGATGGAGTCCAGGACATGAGGATTTTTTCCAGACTCAGAGAAAGTTGGACATATGAAGCCAAGGAGACATAATCAGCCATGTGGCAGACATAGAATAGTGTAAACAGGTTAGTTGAATCATGAGCTAGTTGGGGAATGAGCCTAGGTTAAGGCCATAAGCATTGTACATAAATAAGCGTCTGAGTCCTTATTCGGGAATTGGGGCTCAGGTGGAAAAACCTGAGGTTACATTGTAATCAATGTAACATCATTAGATATGCATTTCTAGAAGGGATCATCTCCATGCAGTGCTGGTAATTTTTGCGACTGTTTAGTAATTTGGAGTACTGGGGAATAATGCATGGTACTAATTAACGCGGTCTGTTTCCTTATGAGTGTTTTCAGCTGAATGAATTTAACAATTTCTGATGGAAGTCTGTGAGTTGAATGAGGAATGTCTTCCCACAGGCTCTAGTATTTCAATACTTGGCTGAAGAGGCTGCTGCTGTTTCAGGTGGGGCCGCTGGGCTGGAGGAAGTAGATCACAGAGGGTGGGCCTTGAGTGAAAAGCCCTGCTCCACTTCCAGCTCTCTTTCTGTTTCTTGTTCCACTTTAAATCTGTGGACTAGCTCCCTGCTCCTGCTGCCCTGCCTGCCACAGGCTGCCACGAGTGCCCCCTGTGGTGGGGTCTTTTCCCTCTGGAGCTGTGAGCCAAAATCAACTCTCCCATCAATTGCTTTTGATCCTAGCATATTGTCATAGCAACAGAAAAGTAACAAGTTCACCATCCTTTATACAGATCTGTTTAATCCTTCTGTCGTTCCTGAGTGAGGACTCATGACTCAGAATTTAGGTCTTGAGGCAAAGATGAGAGGCGAATTAAATTCAAGGACCTATGGGCTTTGTGAGTAAGTCACTTACCCTTCTTCACTATCTATAAAGCTGAGGCATTGTAGGCTGAACCACATCCCCCTCTCCCAGAATTCATGTCATAGACTAAAGTGCACTGTATCGGGAGATAAGGACTTTACACAGCAGTAATTAAGAACCACTGAAATTATTAGAGTAAACTCTCATCTAAAATATCTTGCTTATAAGACAAGATAGGACAAAGGCATTCATTCATAGAGAGACCATAGGGCAACAGTAACAATCTAAAAGGCTAGCCGGGGGCCTCAGAAAGTTAAGGCTTTGGGGGCTTCTAGCCGTCATCACTCTAAGAAAACACACTTCTTTGTATAAGTTACCGTGTCTGTGTTTCCTTATGGCAGTTCAAGCAAATTCACATAGAGAGTAAAATAAAATACTGGGTCGGAGGGACTTGTGAGGAAGAGTGGAGGGAGGGAGGAAAAAATGGGGGCAGGATCAGGTGTGGGAAGAGACTGGAGAGATAGACAGAGGGTCAGGAAGTTGAACAGAGGTGTGCAGGAAACTGGGGCTAGCCAGCAAAAGGGCCAGATGCCAGGAAAGCAAGAGGCTCCCAGGACCCCGTGGATGACTTTAGCTGAAATACCCAACAAAGGGGAGAGAGAACCTAGAGAGATCTTATCCTGGGGTTAGGCACGGCCATGGTGGAGGGATGGGGCCACCCTCCCTTCTCAAAATTTTAACCCAGAATTCTTCCTGTCTAAAAGAAATACTGGGACAAAGAGTGGAGCAGAGACTGGAGGAGAGGCCATCCAGAGGCTGCCCCACCTGGGGATCCATCCCGTATACAGTTACCGAACCCAGACACTATTGTGGATGCCAACAAGTGCTTGCGGACAGGAGACTCATATAGCTGTCTCCTGAGAGGCTTTGCAAGTGCCTGACTAATACAGAAGTGGAGGCTTGCAGCTAACTTTCAGACTGAGCATGGAGACCCCAATGGAGGAGTTAGGGGAAGGACTAAAGGACCTGAAGGGGTTTGCAACTCCCTAGGAAGAACAACAGTATCAACCAGAGCTCCCAGGGACTAATCAACCAACCAAAGACTACACATGGAGGGACGCATACAATGACAATAGGAAAAAACCCACATATTGCCATCCCCTGTATTGATAACTCATTTGATTCTCCTAATAACGAAACTGAGGGTGGGATCTTTTGAAAGTTTCAAAACCAGGGAGAAAATACAGGAAAGCAGCACCACTTATTTGGTGATAAAGCTTGTGTCCAATGCCCTACATTGTCACAGTCTCATGGCACTCAGTGCAAGGCCACGGGTACACTGTTTTGATAAGAAATTAAAAGCAGTAATTACTATTAATATCAGGCATATTATGTTTCTCTAGGAAATAGGAGATGAAGTCTGAGAAGGGTTTGTAAAGTGGCTGTTTTTGTTTATTTCTTTGGTTGGTTGATTGTTTGCTGACCTAGCTATCAATCCTGTTGGTTTTCCAGATCATTTTGGTATTCTTATTTCAGAGTTTCTCTTGTAATCCTGACAGCAGTATTAGTAACAGCAAGTTCCTTCACCATGACAGTAAGGTCTTACCTTACAACAGCAAAGTTCTGCCCTACACTGTCAAAAAATTCTCATGCCTTAAAATCTAGTGAGTATTTTTTCTGGTCTAGTCAGCAGTCCTCCTAATTAAAGACCCTTCATATTTATTTGAATATAGTATCTTGCCATTTATATGAAACATTTACATATTATCTCCACCCATTTATTGATTCTTTTCTTGATGTATGTATTGTATTCTTTTCTTTTCAGGATGTATGGCTTAGTCACATGACTGCACAAACTAATAACTAAACATATCTGACCTAATAAAAATTGACAAGTAAAACCTACACAATTGATAACACAGAATGGCACTGTGATTCTGCCACAAAACAATCAAAAATAGAGACTAAACGTGGTAAGGATGCCAATGTAAAATTTTCTTCTTTTCATAAACTGACTGGTTCAAGACAATAGCATGAATATTGTGTGCAGAGCAGTCCACAGGGAAGCAAGACACAGTAGGTAATTTTGGTTTTAGGTCAGAATTGAAATGTGACTGACAGGTTTTCATTATAATATTCATCTCTTAATTTGATTTTGCTTAACTTGAATTATACTTCTTGAATTGTTTTGAGATTTGTCTCATTGGAAATTATATTTATGAGGCCTTTGTTTTCTAGGATATAAAAATTCTATTTTTTTGCTTTTTATTAAAAGTTGAGAAATACTACTTATTTTGTCTTGTTATCAAAGTCTAGACTGTAAAAGTTTGATTTCCTTTAAAATATTTTAAAGTCAGTTTTATTAACTCAATATTTTTTTAAAAAAATATTTTTTATTTATATGAGTACACTGTATCTATCTTCAGACACATCAGAAGAGGGCATCAGATCCCCATTACAGATGGTTATGAGCCACCATGTGGTTGCTGGGAATTGAACTAAGGACCTCTGGAGGAGCAATCAGTGCTCTTAACCACTGAGCCATCTCAGTGGTTTATGATTTAGAAAAAGAAAGGATATATGGGAGGGTTTGGATGGAGAAAAGGGAAGAAATTATATAATCATATTATAATATCAAATACCAAAAGAATAATTTAAAAAAGGATAAAAATGTTCATATTTTCTATCCAACTACTGTCCTCTCTTAGGAAATGAGTTGCTCTAAAGGAAGTGTTCTGAAGAGGACACAACAATCAGGTACATTTACACGAGTATGAGCTATCACCGCACTGTGAGAACAGTTGCATGGGTAACCAGCTCCTAAGGGGACATGGCAGAAATTGAAAGCTCTGAAAGTTCTAGGAAAGTTCCCTGAGAAAAATTTGCTTAATAAATTTCAACCTTCATAAATTTCAGCCTTCATCCCATGTATTTTTTGTTTAAGGTCTCTTCATAGATGTCTACTCCCAGTTTAAAATATTTGAAAAGCCCATAAATCCTTGTTCCTCTTTTCTCTTGTACTTGACTAATGTCTCTGAAGATGTTGCCTCTATGTCAGGCTGGGCTTTACGTTTCTGTCGTCAGTGTTTGTATATAAGAAAATGGTACTTTTGCAATGTTAGTAAAATGGAGCTATGACAGGTTTTAATTAATCTTTGGTAGACCAATCCAAATGGCTAAGTAGTTGAGGCAGTTTGTGAAGGTGAGCAGGTCATATGCCTCTTCTGACTACTGGGGGAGCCAGCCACTCACTTGTGGCCTGCTACATAAATCAAGAGATGCAAGGTAGTCAGGTCTCCAAGGTCTGATTCTGCTCAGCAATGGTAAGTCGCATGAAAGCATATCCCTTTTCAAATACCAATATTCCTAAATTCCAACAAATTTCCCTTTTATGTCTCTTTACACCAAGCATTTCTATAAAGCTCTACATGTCTTCAAAGTTTACTGCAAGAATGAAGCTTCTTTCAGCATCACCCATTTTGCACAAAAATACAAATATATAAAATGTATATACACATGTATATACACAAATGTATGTATGTATGTATGTATGTATGCATGTATGTATATATGTGGTAGCTTTTTTGTCTGGAGGATATATATTCCATATGTAACATATTCCATATGTTGAGTGCTTCTGTGAAACTCTACAGTGACTACTCATACAGTGCAACATATTTGTTATTATATTCTGTGCTTGTCACATGGTGATTGTATTTTAAACTATTGAGTTGTGGGGATAATTGCTTGCACATTTGTTATGATGGGTCAATCACACTGACACAATGTTAGGGACCTGCTCATCTATTTGCTTAGAAGTTCAAATCTTGAGGCAGCTTGGTATAGAATGGGATTATGCTTGGCAGAGTTCCACAAAAGTATTTATCTTTAAAGTCACATTTTAGTTACCTCAAGATCTCCTCTCAAGGTGAAAAATTCCAATAGTAACTGAGCATAAGTCTGTGATGTGGAAAACGAGGAGGTGTGCATTATAAAATTTATTCAAGGAAGCACTGGTTTCTCTCACGAAGTTGAGTTTATTAAGAACAATATTGTACTTATAAAAATATTCCTTTCTTCTTTCCTTTATTTACTACCTTAAAAGACAAGCTAAAAACATAGTGCAATGGAAAGTTAGTGTTTCAAAAGTTGGATAACTGTTTTGTTCAAACAAATTGTCAGTTTGCATTTTGAAATTCTCGAGGTTAATTTGGTAAGTTGCCTAGAAAGCTATATAATTTTCTAGGTGTTCAGTTTTATTTCCTGAGGTATACAAAAAGTAGTTTTGTATTTTTTAATCTTGGCCATTCTGACGGGTGTGAGGTGAAATCTCAGGGCTGTTTTGATTTGCATTTTCCTAATGACTAATGATGTTGAACATTTCTTAAGATGCTTCTCAGCCATTCGAAATTCTTCAGGTGAAAATTCTTTGTTTTGTTCTGTACCCCATTTTTTTATTTGGTTCTTTCGAGGCAGGGTTTCTCTGTGTACCCCTGGCTGTCCTGGAACTCACTCTGTGGACCAGGCTGGCCTCGAACTCAGAAATCTGCCTGCCTCTGCCTCCCGGAGTGCTGGGATTACAGGCATGTGCCACCACTGCCCGGCGTGTACCCCATTTTTAATAGGGTTATTTGGTTCTCTGGAGTCTAACTTCTTGAGTTCTTTGTATATATTGGATATTAGCCCTCTGTCCGATGTAGGGTTGGTGAAGATCTTTTCCCAATTTGTTGGTTGACATTTTGAACTGGAAAATATCACCCTAAGTGAGGTAACCCAATCACAAAAGAACACACATGGAATGCAGTCACTGATAAGTGGATATTAGCCCAGAAGCTCTGAATACCCAAGACACAATTCACTTATCAAATGATTCACAAGAAGAAGGAAGGAGAAGGCCCTGGTCCTGGAAAGACTTGATGCAGCAATGTACAGGATTATCAGAACAGAGAAGTGGGAGGGGGTGATTGGGGAATGGGCTGAGGGAAAAGGGATTTAAGGGACTTATGGGGAAGGGCAAACCGGGAAAGGGGAAATCATTTGGAATGTAAACAAAGAATATAAAAAAAAATCTTGTATTTGAAAAAAAGAATAGAAAAGTGGATTTTGAAAGCCAAACCATTGTCTAAGTAAGCAAAAATGCTATCTCACTGCTTTCAGTATAATCATCAAAACCTCTGAAACCAATTGGGGAAAAAAAGAAAAAGACTTTAAACATTTCCACTTTGCAAATGAAAATACTGAAAACCTAGGTATGCTAAATGGTTGGACCAAGGCTACATGTTGCATTCCTAGCAATGTTACATTCTAATTTAGAGTTTACATCTTATTCAATAAATAATCAGTATCTATCAAACCCCCTGTTCCTGCCAGGGATGTGGTAAATTTTGTTGGGTGAATAGATTATTCTGATGACTTATCAATTGCCACAGAAGTTGGCCTACATGACTGGTGTGGCCATGGTGCATACTAATGAAAGGGGAACCTGGAAAGCCATGAGGATATCTATTATGCATGCATCGAGCAGACAGTTATCTTGACTTAGGGCTTGTTTAATTTAATACTACTCATCTTAAGTGTTCTAAGATACATATTCAAATAAAGACTTAAAAGTTAGGCTGTTGACTCTTGGCAGCCTGTGTTTTCCATGACTTCATGTCTAAACATAAGGATGGAAATGCAGTGAGATTATGGTAAGACAAACCACCCTGTTTATTGATAACAAAACAAGACTAGTTATAGTTCTGAAGTGTAGGAATTGAAAGAACTGAATAAATTCGTGTGCTGTTTAGTTTTCACTGTCAACTAACAACCTGGAGAGGGAAACCTCAACTGAAGAAGTGCTTCACTCAGATTGGCCTGTGGCAATGTCTCTGAGAGATTACCTGATTGATAAGTGCTATTGGAAGCCCTACCCCATTATGGGTCACACCATCCCTAGGCAGGTAGGTATCCCTTGGCTATATAGAACCATGCCTGAGCATAAACCAGACAGTGAACTAGTAAGCAGTTTTGCCCATGTTTCTGCTTTGAGGTCTGGACCCAACTTTGGTCAATGATGAATTGATACTTGTGATTTTTAAGCTGAAATAAACTCATTTAGTCCCAAGTTGTGGGTCAGATTTTTTTTTTAAATCATAGTAACAGAAAGAAACTAGAAATCATTGTCTTAGTTTGCTTTCTACTCCTGTGATAAAACATCGTGACAAAAGAAACAGGAGGAAAGATTTATTTGGTGTATGTGCCCTAACTGCATCATCCTGAAGGGAACTCAGGACAGGAACTCAGGGCAGGAACCTGGAGGCAGGACCTTAAGCAGAAGCCACAAAGGACTATTGATGACTGTCTTTAACCTCATGGCCTGCTAGACACTTTCTTATAACACACAGGACCTCTTGCCCAGGGGTTACACTGTCCTTATTTGAGATGAGCCTACTCACCTTAACCACGAATCAAAATGCCCGAAGAGACTCTTCAACAGGTTTTCCAATAGAAACATTTTCTCAGTTGGAGTTCTACCTTCCCAGACAAATAGCTAACCAGTACAAAGAGGTAACTTAATCTCTATACACAATGGGAGCAAAGCTAAGTCCCAAATTAGGACCTAAGAAGTTAAGTATCAAGTGAAATTTAGATAAGGGAACCCTTCAAACATCATCTAAACATGATGCTTAGAGTTTAAAGGAAACAGAAAGAAGGAAAAGGTAATAGCTATAACTTATCCATCAACATATCTTCAGTAATTCTTTGGTTCAATATTGTAACACTGTTGTAGAATTCCAAAACACAGAAACTTGAAGGAGCAAACTTCTTTTTGAGGAGATAAAAAATAATAGAGGTTCCTCAAAGAAACACATGCTACTAGGATGAATACATTTTCTCATAATTTTTGAGTATTGTCATGCAGGGAGACAGACATGAGGCACACATAGGAGACAGATTATCTTGGAGCCCTAGTCTGGCTTATATTAAGTGCATACACACCAGGTTATAATAATGTACTTGGCAAACTGGTTTCTTCACCTGCACATACTATGCATGCATTCTCTTCAAACAGAGCACCTAGGAACTTCCAAATCTCCTTACCTCTCCCACTTGCACTGGCCATACATATGCCATTTCTGAAAGAAATGGTATGAGTTTCCCTTTCCTTGAAATTAACCAGTTTTAGAAAGTTTTTACTTAAGTACAATCCAAAATTACAGGAGTGTGTGGAATTGAAAGACCAATCCAGACATACCTGGTTTGCATTACATAATTAGTAAGTCCTCTACTAACCTTTTAGGAGGATCCCTTATTTACCATCTTGTGTATATGCACAATTATATTTAAATGTAATTAAAATAACTCTGAAGAAGGAAATGGAAGAAGACCTCAAAAAATGGGAAAACCTCCCATGCTCATGGATCGGTAGAATCAATATAGTTAAAATGGCCATTTTGCCTAAAGCACTATACAGATTCAATGCAATACCCATCAAAATCCCAACTCAATTCTTCACAGAGTTAGAAAGAGCAATTATCAAATTCATCTGGAACAACAAAAAACCCAGGTTAGCTAAAACTATTCTCAGCAATAAAAGAAAATCTGGGGGAATCAGTATCCCTGACCTCAAGCAATACTACAGAGCAATAGTGTTAAAAACTGCATGGTATTGGTACAGTGACAGACAGGAGGATCAATGGAACAGGATTGAAGATCCAGAAATGAACCCACACACCTATGGCCACTTGATCCTCGACAAAGAGGCTGAAAACATCCAATGGAAAAAAGATAGCCTTTTCAACAAATGGTGCTGGTTCAACTGGAGGTCAGCATGCAGAAGAATGCGAATTGATCCATCCTTGTCTCCTTGTACTAAGCTCAACTCCAAATGGATCAAGGACCTCCACATAAAGCCAGACACTCTGAAGCTAATAGAAAAGAAACTGGGGAAGACCCTTGAGGACATCGGTACAGGGAGAAAGTTTCTGAACAGAACACCAATAGCGTATGCTCTAAGAGCAAGAATTGACAAATGGGACCTCATAAGGTTACAGAGTTTCTGTAAGGCAAAGGACACCATCAAGAGGACAGATCGGCAACCAACAAATTGGGAAAAGATCTTCACCAATCCTACATCAGATAGAGGGCTAATATCCAATATATATAAAGAACTCAAGAAGTTAGACTCCAGAAAACCAAACAACCCTATTAAAAATGGGGTACAGAGTTAAACAAAGAATTCTCACCTGAAGAACTTCGGATGGCGGAGAAGCATCTTAAAAAATGCTCAACTTCATTAGTCATTAGGGAAATGCAAATCAAAACAACACTAAGATTTCATCTTACACCAGTCAGAATGGCTAAGATTAAAAATTCAGGAGACAGCAGGTGTTGGAGAGGGTGTGGAGAAAGAGGAACACTCCTCCACTGCTGGTGGGGTTGCAAATTGGTACAACCACTCTGGAAATCAGTCTGGCGGTTCCTCCGAAAACTGGGCACCTCACTTCCAGAAGATCCTGCTATACCACTCCTGGGCATATACCCAGAAGACTCCCCACCATGTAATAAGGATACATGTTCTACTATGTTCATAGCAGCCCTATTTATAATTGCCAGATGTTGGAAAGAACCCAGGTATCCCTCAACAGAAGAGTGGATGCAAAAAATGTGGTATATCTACACAATGGAGTACTATTCAGCCATTAGAAACAACGAATTCATGAAATTCTTAGGCAAATAGATGGAGCTAGAGAATATCATACTCAGTGAGGTAACCCAGACTCAAAAGGTGAATCATGGTATGCACTCACTAATAAGTGGATATTAACCTAGAAAACTGGAATACCCAAAACATAATCCACACATCAAATGAGGTACAAGAAGAAAGGAGGAGTGGCCCCTGGTTCTGGAAAGACTCAGTGAAACAGTAGTCAGCAAAACCAGAACGGGGAAGTGGGAAGGGGTGAGTGGGAGGACAGGGGAAGAGAAGGGGGCTTACGGGACTTTCGGGGAGTGGGGGGGCTAGAAAAGCGGAAATCATTTGAAATGTAAATAAATTATATCGAATAAAAAAAATTAAAAAAAAATCATATGGGAAGGCATATGTACATTAGAGAAATTATATAACGTTATCTACCAATCACAATAGAGAACCATCTAAACCACATTCATTAGTAACTAACCTTCTACTCTTCAGTCCCTTAAAAGAAAGCCACGGACAACAATCATGGTGCTTGATGACTTTCACTCTGTGGATGCTAGACATTTTTGACGTGTCTCCCTCCATAACCCGTCATTTTGACTTTCTTCCAAATGAAGTTACCTTGCTTCTTTTGAAAAGCTGTGTGCATTTTTATTTTCAGTTTTTCGGATAAGAGATCCCAACCACCAGTGACAGAATGAAGATGAACCACCTCATTAAATTATTGACCCGAAGAGTTTTTCCTGGAAAAGTAGTGTTATCTTCATTTATCACAGGGAAGTCAGTATAGAATACATGTAATTTAATAACTCTGGAAGCAATAATATAAGGCTTTATTTTAAATTTTGTAAAGCATGGTACATTCCTGTTGTCTGGGAATACTAAGACATGAAGATTGAAGTCTGAGGGGAGTTTGACTATATAAAGAAAGCCTGTTTTCACAAATCGCATAACAAATGACTCCCATGAAGAAGTATGGAGAGGGTCCTGATCCTGGAAAGGATTGATCTAGCATTGGAGGGGAATATAAGGACAGAGAAAAAGGAGGGAGATGATTGGAGAATGGGTGGAGAGAAGAAGGTTTATGGGACATATGGGGAAGGGGAATCCGGGAAAGGGGAAATCATTTGGAATGTAAACAAAGAATATAGAAAATAAAAATATTAAAAAAAAGAAAGCCTGTTTTCAGAAAAGAAAAATGAAACAGACACACACACACACACACACAGATGATCACCATTAAACTTAGAAACAATTGTCAGAATTAAACTGATTTCATTTTGCCAACAGTAATGAGGGGAAATTTGAATAATAGCTATCAATTGTTTCTAAAATATGTCCTTTTGAAATTTGTTTTCACTGTTTATATAACAGTGCTTCATCATGTATCCTGGCTAACCAGGGATTTGCTACTTAACCCAGGTTACCTTTGCCTCTTGAGTGCTGGGATTACAGGTATACACCTGTAATCTGACTACTATATCTGACTCCAAATAAAGATTGTATGCTAAGTTGATAATTTTGAGCCTGTGAGCACTATGGTTTAATATAGATATCTTTGGTATACAGCGGAAGTAATTTCTTTTGCCAAACTTTTTATTTTGCACCAGAGTGGGGAGTAAGGCAGAAGAAGTGAGAGTGTGCTGTAACCCCAAAATTCAGATGAAACAGTATTTTCTTCAAATGATTTGTCATTGGTTCCTAATCTTTTTTTAAATGAATAGTAGGTATTTAACCCATAAAATTCTGATACACTTGGCTACTCTTCAGTGACTCCTTCTTAGCTGTTTGCTGGCTCATCTCCTATAATAGGAGTTTACACGCTAGAAGTGATAAAAGTAAAGTTCCACCATGTTTGCCAGAGACAAACCTTTGTAGTCACTCTTGTAGATGGAATGTATTATTACTTTATTAATTTGTATAACTAACTGCATGTTCAAACACATCAATATTATACAAAATAAGCATAGCTTAGTAATGCCTTTCTAAAATCCACTGGGCCATTTTAAGAGGGGAAAAATGGTTTCTAGCATACTTCTTACATATCTAAATCTTCTCTAAGAGGCATTCTAAATGATCTGTCAGTCAGTTTGCCTGACTTAGAAATCACAAAATTTTGAGCATTTAGTGACCATCCTGAATACAATGTATCATTTTCCCACTGTCACACCTGAATAATTATCACTGAAATGACAGACATCCAAAGACTGAAGTCATATCCACCAACTCGTTAAGTCAACATGGGGCTCTGTGAAAGGTTGCATGGCTCACGTGGAGGCAGAATGCTGGATTCCTTTTCTCTCATTACCACCCAGGAGCCCTGGGAGGCAACATTTCTACTGAGAGTCCTTTAATTGTGTCTGTACCAAGAAGCCCAGCTGCGATGTGACATTCACTCTCTGTTGGGGAAAGGCCATGTGATTCAGACAAAGGGGAAAGTGGGAAAACTGACAACCTCACTCTGCACTGAATACATATTTAAAATGATGCTGTCATTTGCTGGTAAATAGTGACTCGCAAAGCTGAAACTGAGTGGCTTTTACGTTTATTTTGCTTCTGATTTTTGAATGTCTAAACAAAGACTACCTTAGCCTCTGAAGTTTATTTCCAGGATAACCATCAGTACTTTTCTCTAGGAATGACCAAAAATTAATAATTTACACTAAAAATTAATACATGTGTATCTTTAATTCTCATTAATTTTTGTTTTTTTTCATTTTTTTTATTCGATATATTTTTATTTACATTTCAAATGATTTCCCCTTTTCTGGCCCCCGACTCCCCGAAACTCCCATAAGCCCCCTTCCCTCCCCCTGCTCTCCCACCCACCCCTTCTCACTTCTCTGTTCTGGTTTTGCCCTATACTGCTACACTGAGTCTTTCCAGAACAAGGGGCCACTCCTCTGTTCTTCTTGTACCTCATTTGATGTGTGGATTATGTTTTGGGTATTCCAGTTTTCCAGGCTAATATTCACTTATTAGTGAGTGCATACCATGATTGATCTTTTGAGACTGGGTTACCTCACTTAGTATGATGTTCTCCAGGTCCATTCATTTGCCTAAGAATTTCATGAATTCATTGTTTCTAATGGCTGAATAGTACTCCATTGTGTAGATATACCACATTTTTTGCATCCATTCTTCTGTTGAGGGATACCTGGGTTCTTTCCAGCTTCTGGCTATTATAAATAGGGCTGCTATGAACATAGTGGAGCATGTATCCTTATTACATGGTGGGGAATCCTCTGGGTATATGGCCATGAGTGGTATAGCAGGATCTTCCAGAAGTGATGTGCCCAGTTTTCTGAGGAACCGCCAGACTGATTTCCAGAGTGGTTGTACCAATTTGCAACCCCGCCAGCAGTGGAGGAGTGTATTTTATTGCCTTTCTAAGCACACAAACTGGGATTATAATTACTGACTTTTCTATTTCCTAATTATAAGGATTTTATAGGTAATTTAATCATATTATATCCTTTTCTCATCTCTAAAATGAGGGTCTGGGCCAAACCCTAATGCATGTTTTATTTAAATAGCATTTCATAATCAAGTCAGGACTTATCATCTTATAATAATTAATTTTTTAATGTTTAGAGAACAGGTAGTTTCTCTCCTAACAATCTATCTATCATCTATCTCTCTGTCTCTCTATTATCTATCTATCTATTTGGGAATATCTATATACATTCCCAAATATATATTTAGAAATAGAGCATATTCCCCAACACTGGGAACAACCCATTTTAATTCAAGACCATGGGATGCCAACTAGATAGGATGTGTGTCCTCACCTCAACAGTTCAGAACCACTCTGCATTGCTACATCTGGCATACTTTGCAGTCTTATCCATGTATACATGTTTGCAATGTCTGGATCCCAACTTTGAAAATGATCCATTTTCGACCATTTATGGATCATTTTATAATCCATTGGTTTATTCTCAAAAGAGGTCAAGAATAATTGGGCAACAAAGCAAATTGTTTGGTTAATTCCTAAATTATATTTGCTTCAATCCCTAAGGTGTTTGTTTGTTTGTTTATTTGTTTGGTGCACAGAGAAGAGAAGGGCACTCTGCTGGCTCTCAGCCAGCATTCAGGCAGATCTGTGAGGCTACCCACAGTTCTGTGTCGCAGAGACTTCTCCAAAATACCTCCTCTCATTACCAAACTAGGAAGGAGAGTTTGTCCTTCCAATCTATATACAGCCTTCTTTCACTCAGTGAAAGAAAATATGCTTAAAGATAAAAAGTTGTATAAGAGATAGTCCCTGTCGTAGGAGCTCACAGCCCAATGTGAAAGTTAAATAAAAAATGTAATTATATTTACTCTATTAAATATCTTTAAAACATATTAAAACATTATTTTCCACTATCTAGGAGTTTGTGTGTATATATGTTAGACTGTATTTACTTAAGACAATAAACTGAGAATTTCACCAAATTATTTAAAACCTTATCTATTCTAGATAATGACATCCATTTTACACGAAGTGCTGATAGTGTTAACAGTGACAGAAAGCGAACGGGAGAGAAGTCAGAGAAGAATAGACTGGTAATCAATTCATGTTTTAAAAACCATTTGCTTTTCTTCTCCTTTGTGGAAGATGAAGACTGTTAGTGAAGAAAGAGTGGCACTGATCTAGGGTGGGCAATGTGAAGACGCTCTAACTCCAGTGTCTGATAATATAGAGATGGCGTATGGAAAAGAAAGTAAGTCAGATATTTTATCTTTCTTCAGTTTACAGAAAGATATCCTATCCTATCTCACCCATTTATCTCACCCTATCCTATGAGCAAAACATATTGTAGCCCTACAAATAGTCACACAAATTCATACAGACCAAGATGTAGTCAAAGAATTCATTCTCAACCTGGAAAGGACACAAACACTTTGAACAATATGACGATCTAAAGTCTGCTTAATATGATTGATACCAAATCTCTCATTGGACACTAATGAGACCTGTAATTTCTGCAGAAGCAGCATGTGGTCTATAATTAGGAAAATGTATTTTTACTGCTTCATTGAAACATTTTAAGCAGGGAGAAATATGGAAGACCACTTATGTTTTGTAGAATCATCCAGTGGTTTTCTTTTCTAAAAATTCAGAAAAATATTTTCTCTCTCTCCCCCTGTCTCTCTCTGCCTCTCTATCTCTGTGTGTGTGTCTGTGTATCTGTAAATAACAGCACTTACACATGCATAATATGAGACACTAGTTTCTTTCCTGTTCACGAAAAATTGATAACAAGTACTATTTTTAATGTCTTAGAAAGGAAAAATGTGACCACATTATTTTAATTTTTTTTTATGGATCAGACAATCCAATTTAAATTATTTGGCCAACCTTTTTGAGATTATAATATAATTACAACATTCTTTCCCTTTCTTTCCTCCCTCCAAATACTCTCCATATTTTTCTTCAAACTCACAGCTTCCTTTTTCACTAGCTGTTACTGTGTGCCTATATCTATGTGTGTATATCTACACAATCCTAAATATAACCTGCTCTGTCAATATAATGTTATTGTATGTGTGCTTTCGGGGATGACCATTTGGCATTGGATGACCAATTGGTGTGCTCCTCCGTGTGGAGCACCATTTACTCTTCCACTCCCAGCTTTCCTCACTTGCCTTGTTCTTTGTAAATGGTTGAGGCCTTGAGAGCTTCCCTTGGTCCGCTTTGGCATGCACATTGGGGTAGTCCTTGTTCAGCTCACATTTCAGTGGTCATAGTAGTGAGACTTTGTGGATGTAGTCTCTGTCCTGACTAGGAGACACAATCTCATAGGAAACTCTCTTATCCTCTGGCTTTTACTGTCTTTCAGGCCTCTCTTCCATAATGTTCTTCAAACCCATAGGAGTGAGTGTTTTACAAGTGTGTACATTAGTATTTGTCTTCACAATGCTCTATTTTGATTGGTTGTGTTTTCTGTAGGAGTCTCCATCTGTTGCAAAGTTTCCTTCATGAGAAGTAAAAAGTAAACTTACCTGTGGATATAGAGACAGATATCTTTACATTGTTGTTAGAGATCATTCTGGTTTAGAATAGTAGAGGTTGTAGATTCTCCTTCAATAGCCATGACTTCACTGAGGAGTTACAGGGTTTCCGGAATCAGTCATGCTTTCCCTCTTGTTGAACAGGTTTTCAACCTAACTAGAGAACTGCTGGTTACCACCAAGGTATATGTACCATTGTGGAATAGATGCTGGTTACCACCAAGGTATAAGTACCACTACTGCAACCTTAGAGTTATTGTACAATGCTGGTCTTTCACGTGGTTACCAGATGTCACAACTGGGTTGGACTGTTTGTTGCCTTCCTTTGTAAACTTGATTGGTGACTTCTGGTACTACAAAATTTAGTTTTCAGGTAAGGGGAATTTAGGGTATTTTAGTTCAGGGGCCTCTGGACCCCATATCTGAAGTGCATGGTATCTTCAGCAATAAGGACTTAACCTACACCTTTTTGAGGAAATCAAGGGCAATAACAATGCAATGTATGCTTTGGGAGTCTTTGGGACAGCCCTGGCCAACGTCCCAAAAGAATGCTTCTCGTGTCTGGCATTAAGGCTTATGTTAAGTGGTCGTTGGTTCTTGCAGGCAGCATTGTCAGCCCAGATGAGAAAGTTTTATCAAATCTATATATATTTATACATTGAATTATGCATTTTATAGTTTTCAGGTAAATAGATAATATACTTATGATTCCTGTGGCCTATGTATACTACTGTTACCCTCATTTCTCTTTCCATATTTGCCTCCCTCCTCTCTAAAGTCTCCCACTCCATTTCCCCTATCAAATCATTAAATCCCGGTATTTACCTTTACCCTCTTCCATATTTAACCCCCTTCCCCTTCCTAAGGAGCCTTTCTTTCTCATTTCCCTGATTATATAACTTTAGTAACATCTATTCTCGCTAGCTTATTTTGTTACCGAAGATGCCATTCATTTTTTTCTTGTATCTTGAAGTGAAAAGGGAAAATTGTTCAACTTTCTGTGTGTTATTTCTTCATTTATTGCTGACCAGCAAGATATTTAAAGAGACTAGATTAGGGTACTAATGTGAGTACAGATACCCTGATTGTGACAGAGGGAGTTAGAGGTCTCCGTTTTATAATGTCAGATATTCCACAGTCACATGTTCTGAGCAGCTAAGTGCTGGAGATTTACACCTTGCTTATGCATCTGGGTGAATGAAGTGTGGACCACAATGACACTGTCTACAGTGAATCTCCAGACACCTGGAGTGGATTGTCTACTTTCTAGAGTTTTCTGAGTGCCAGGGCTCTAGATATTTAACCAGGTGTTTGATTCCATCAGGAGAATGTTTTATTTACATTTAATTTAAGATCTTCCACTGATCCTTCATGGAAATTACAACTTCAGGTAATTTACTGTCAGCTGTTACTAAGATACCCATGGGAATATCTTCCTTTGTTTGGCTCCAGCTAAATGTCTATATAGCTTGACTGTAAGTATAGTGCTATAGAAAGCACTTCTAGCAGAAGATTACGAAGGCAGAAAGCAATGGTTTTATGCTGAATTAGTTTCATGAATGAAGGGAGTTGGTTCATCTTTTTGTTTTACTTATCATCTAAGAAAATGGCAAATTAGATTTTAAAATCTATTGGATAGGTGTGTAGTAAGGAAGCAGTAGTAATGAGAAGAAACTTTTAGTATAACCTTAGAAGAGGGAAGGTCATTTGAATCTGACTAGGTAAATGCCACCCCCAAAAAGTAAAAAGGACACTTCAATCATATCTCTGTTGTTGACATGTGGTGTCTTACTGTGGCATCATAATCTGTTTCTTATCAACACTTTACAAACAACTGGACCAATGTTCTAGTTGAATTGCTAACCTTCTATTATATGTCAGAACCAGTGCAATTTTTCCAGGGTCAGAGAAGACTAACCTGAATATCACACAACATTTACTCTTCTAAAGCTTATAATCCGATGACATCTAGTGCAAGATAATAAAAGCAGTGAGTCACAACCAGTGCATCTCTGCAAAAGCACTATTTATGCATCAAATGTGGACCTATCAGACAGCAGGTCACTAATTTTTTGAAGTCAACTAGGGGGGGTGGGGAAATTCAGGTAAAAATGTGATCTCAGCCTGCTGCTGCCATGAACTTTAGAGTTTAATTGTCAAACCTTGAGAAAGTGAGACTTCTGTCTTTTTTTTTTTTTTTTTGATCAGTTCAAGCTGGCCAAGGCTGCAGCATGACTTGGTAAACTGGTGCCTACCCGCTGAAGGTTTCAGGTGCAGTTGTCAGCTACTTACAGTAACCTTTCTTGGCAATTGGATGCAGCTATAATAACCAACAACTCTTGCATTCTTAATGTGTCCCAAGCATTTACATATAGGGGATCTGTTATCTCTGTGAGGCAGGAAATAAACTTGATACTTTGTAAAATTAAGAAAACTGAAGCACAGGCAAGCTAAACAAAAGGACTAAAATCACAAAGTGAGTAGGAGAGCTTGATGTCCATTATTTTTTTTGTGTGTGTGTTCTCTTATTTCTTTTTTTTTATTTGATATATTTTTTATTTACATTTCAAATGATTTCCCCTTTCCTAGCCCCCCCCACTCCCAGAAAGTCCCGTAAGCCCCCTTCTCTCCCCCTGTCCTCCCACCCACCCCTTCCCACTTCCCCTTTCTGGTTTTGCTGAATACTGCTTCACTGAGTCTTTCCAGAACAAGGGGCCACTCTTCCTTTCTTCTTGTACCTCATTTGATGTGTGGATTATGTTTTGGGTATTCCAGGTTTCTAGGTTAATATCCACTTATTAGTGACTGCATACTGTGATTCATCTTTTGGGTCTGGGTTACCTCACTTAGTATGATGTTCTCTAGGTCCATCCATTTGCCTAAGAATTTCATGAATTCATTGTTTCTAATGGCTGAATAGTACTCCATTGTGTAGATATACCTACCACATTTTTTGCATCCACTCTTCTGTTGAGGGATGCCTGGGTTCTTTCCAGCATCTGGCAATTATAAATAGGGCTGCTATGAACATAGTAGAGCATGTATCCTTATTACATGGTGGGGATTCCTCTGGGTATATGCCCAGGAGTGGTATAGCAGGATCTTCTGGAAGTGAGGTGCCCAGTTTTCGGAGGAACCGCCAGACTGATTTCCAGAGTGGTTGTACCAATTTGCAACCCCACCAGCAGTGGAGGAGTGTTCCTCTTTGGAGACACCCTCTTCAACACCTGCTGTCTCCTGAATTTTTAATCTTAGCCATTCTGACTGGTGTAAGATGAAATCTCAGGGTTGTTTTGATTTGCATTTCCCTAATGACTAATGAAGTTGAGCATTTTTTAAGATGCTTCTCCGCCATCCGAAGTTCTTCAGGTGAGAATTCTTTGTTTAACTCTGTACCCCATTTTTTAATAGGGTTGTTTGGTTTTCTGGAGTCTAACTTTTTGAGTTCTTTATATATATTGGATATTAGCCCTCTATCTGATGTAGGATTGGTGAAGATCTTTTCCCAATTTGTTGGTTGCCGATTTGTCCTCTTGATGGTGTCCTTTGCCTTACAGAAACTTTGTAATTTTATGAGGTCCCATTTGTCAATTCTTGCTCTTAGAGCATACGCTATTGGTGTTCTGTTCAGAAACTTTCTCCCTGTACCAATGTCCTCCAGGGTCTTCCCCAGTTTCTTTTCTATTAGCTTCAGAGTGTCTGGCTTTATGTGGAGGTCCTTGATCCATTTGGATTTGAGCTTAGTACAAGGAGACAAGGATGGATCAATTCGCATTCTTCTGCATGCTGACCTCCAGTTGAACCAGCACCATTTGTTGAAAAGACTATCTTTTTACCATTGGATGTTTTCAGCCTCTTTGTTGAGGATCAAGTGGCCATAGGTGTATGGTTCATTTCTGGATCTTCAGTCCTGTTCCATTGATCCTCCTGCCTGTCACTGCACCAATACCATGCAGTTTTTAACACTATTGCTCTGTAGTATTGCTTGAGGTCAGGGATACTGATTCCCCCAGAATTTCTTTTGTTGCTGAGAATAGTTTTAGCTATCCTGGGTTTTTTGTTGTTCCAGATGAATTTGATAATTGCTCTTTCTAACTCTGTGAAGAATTGAGTTGGGATTTTGATGGGTATTGCATTGAATCTGTATATTGCTTTTGGCAAAATGGCCATTTTAACTATATTGATTCTACCGATCCACGAGCATGGGAGGTTTTCCCATTTTTTGAGGTCTTCTTCCATTTCCTTCTTCAGAGTCTTGAAGTTCTTGTCATACAGACCTTTCACATGTTTGGTGAGAGTCACCCCAAGATACTTTATACTGTTTGTGGCTATTGTGAAGGGGGTCATTTCCCTAATTTCTTTCTCAGCCTGCTTATCCTTTGAATATAGGAAGGCCACTGATTTGCTTGTGTTGATTTTATAACCTGCCACTTTGCTTAAGCTGTTTATCAACTGTAGGAGCTCTCTAGTGGAGTTTTTTGGGTCACTTAGGTAGACTATCATGTCATCTGCAAATAATGATAGTTTGACTTCTTCTTTTCCAATTTGTATCCCTTTGACCTCCTTATGTTGTCGAATTGCCTGAGCTAGTACCTCAAGTACAATATTGAAAAGATAAGGAGAAAGGGGGCAGCCCTGTCTAGTCCCTGATTTCAGTGGGATTGCTTCAAGTTTCTCTCCATTTAGTTTGATGCTGGCTACGGGTTTGCTGTATATTGCTTTTACTATGTTTAGGTATGGGCCTTGAATTCCTGTTCTTTCCAAGACTTTAAGCATGAAAGGATGCTGAATTTTGTCAAATGCTTTTTCAGCATCCAATGAAATGACCATGTGGTTTTTTTCTTTGAGTTTGTTTATGTAGTGGATTGCATTGATGGATTTCCATATATTGAACCAACCCTGCATTCCTGGGATAAAGCCTACTTGATCATGGTGGATGATCGTTTTGATGTGTTCTTGGATTCGGTTGGCAAGAATTTTATTGATGTCCATTATTTTAATCTTATTTGAAGCCCCTATAACCTGACGACTATGTGGAAGAAATAAGCAATGCTATTTAGAAATGGAGAAGTAGCACCAAATCTTAGTTATTATTTATTCTCATTACCTTGTAGAAATGCTTGTGTAAGTTGTATTTGTTTGCCTCTAGGTATTGAGCACTAACCTTTCCTTAAAAAAATGACATTTTACATCCCACAGCCAAACCAGTTCTCACTTTCAGGAAAACATCACATTCTTTGTATCTTTTAACATGTCTCTCCCTCTATGCTGACCCAAATCCCATACTTTCGATGTTCTAGTTGCACATTTATTCCTCAAATCAATCCTGTTTCTCTCTGTCTCATTCTTTGCCTATGTTGTTCCCTACCAGGTCAAATTTGATTCATTCTGGCATCTTCCTGCTTTCAATATTTGCTTAGTTGTCTGTCATGATCCTCCAGAACTAATTGATCAAGTTTGACTTAGTCTATTTCCCACCATCCTTAGGTTCTCTTTTAAGTGTGTCCATTTCCTCCAGCAATTCTATCCTAAGCCAGATTTATATATACCTTTATATGTTATTTAATTAGCTCTTGCCCTTTCTCCTACAGTATAAATTTCTTAAGGGAAAAACTATTTCCTTCAGTTACTACTATATGTAACAAAGTGCCTAACCCACTGTGATTTCTCAAGAACTTATATGTGGGACAAATACATATTGTTTGTCCTAGGTTTCTTCCTTTAGCCCACTGACAATCTTGGTTCTCTGTTGGAGACCAAACCCTAGAAAACCAGAGTTTCAACAGCCCTCACTTTGAAAGTTCACCGACCTTGCGGTTTACAGCCACCACCACCACCTTCTTCACACAAGGCTGATCAACTGTTCTTTACCTGGCCGAACACCTGGGATGGTCTGGGCAGAACCAGCATTCCAGGAAAGCTGCAGATGCCTCTAGCTGGAGTCAACTTCCACCCTGATGACCTTTCCTCCTTCTGTGCTTCTAGTATCCCCCTCAGCCCCTCCCTACTTCCTCCTTACTGAAGGTTCAAAACCAGGTGTTTTGCATTTCATTAAAGAGGCCTTGACAAAGACACCCAGATTGCTTGGCCTCCCTCTTCTTTCTTGCCAGTTTCTCTCTTTCAGGCTTGGGTTCCCCTCGGCTCCCTGAATTACTAGGTCCCACTGGTCAGGACAGTTCTCTGACTCACCTGTTCTTTGTGTGTCCCTGATCAATAAATTGTGTTCTACTCTGGAGAATCCTTATGTCCTTCTTTTAGTGCGTGGTGCCAATAAGACAAGGGGAGTATGGACCCAAGCCCAGCATCACCACATTCTATTCCTTGGTGGACAAACCAGGGCATAGTTACAGTCAGATCAAAGCAAAATCAAAATTTAATAGTGTAAGAAGCTCAGCATCTTAATCGATCCATTCTTATCTCCTTGTACAATGCTCAAGCCCAAGTGGATCAAGGACCTACACATAAAACCAGACACACTGAAGCTTGTAGAGGAGAAAGTGAGAAAGAATCTTGACACATGGGTGCAGCGGAAAATTTCCTGAACAGAACACCAGTGGCTTATGCTCTAAGAACACAAATTGACAATTGGGACCTCATAAAACTGCAAGGCTTCTGTAAGGCAAAGGACACTGTCAATAGGACAAAATGGGACAAAGTGGGAAACAAAGTGGGAAAAGATCTTTACTAAATCTACATCTGATAGAGGGCTTATATCCAATGTACACAAAGAACTCAAGAAGTTAGTCTCCAGACAGCCAAATAACTGTATTAAAAAATGGGGTACAGAGCTAAACAGGGAATTCTCAACTGAGGAAACTCAAATGGCTCTAAAGCACCTAAAGAAATGCTCAGCATCCTTAGTTATCAGGGAAATGCACATCAAAACAACCCTGAGATTTCACCTCACATCTGTCAGAATGGCTAAGGTCAAAAACTCAGGAGACAGCAGGTGTTGGCGAGGATGTGGAGAAAGAGGAACACTCCTCCACTGCTGGTGGGATTGCAAGATGGTACAACCACTTTGGAAACCAGTCTGGCAGTTCCTCAGAAAACTGGGCATGACACTTCCTGAGGACCTGGTTATACCACTCCTGGGCATATACCCAGAGGATTCTTCAGCATGTAATAAGGACACATGCTCCACTATGTTCATAGCAGCTCTATTTGTAGTAGCCAGAAGCTGGAAAGAACCCAGGTGTCCCTCAGTGGAGGAGGAATGGATACAAAAAATGTGGTATATTTACACAATGGAGTACTATTCAGCCATTAAAAACAATGAATTCATGAAATTCTTAGACAAATGGATGGAGCTGGAGAACATCATACTAAGTGAGGTAACCCAGTCTCAAAAGATCAATCATGGTATGCACTCACTGATAAGTGGATATTAGCCTAGAAACTTTGAATACCCAAGACATAATCCACATATTAAATGAAGTCCAAAAAGAATGGAGGAGTGGCCCCTGGTTCTGGAAAGACTCAATGCAACAGTATAGGGGAATACCAAAACAGGGAAGTCGGAAGGGGTAGATGGAGGAACAGGGGGAGGGAAGAGGGCTTATGGGACTTGTGGGGAGTAGGGACCCAGAAAAGGGGAAATCATTTGAAATGTAAATAAAAAGAATATATCAATAAAGGAAAAAAATTTAAAAAAATCATTGTTCAAAAGCACTTTGGAGTGCAAAGAGTTTATTTCATCTTACAGGTTCTAGTGTATCATCTAGGAAGCTCATGTAGGAGACAGGAATTGAAGGAGAGACCAGGAGGTACGATGCTTTCTGGATTGCTACAAGACTCATGCTCATCTATGTTTCTCAAACAATTCAGGCTCACCTAATAACTGATGGAATTATGAACAATGGATGTGATTCTTCTACATCAACCTACAATGGAGAAAACAGCCTCACAGACATGACCACGGGCCAATCTGATGAAGGCAGTTCCTCATCTGAGGCTCCCTCTTCCCAGGTATATCAAGTTGACAACTGAAGCTACTATGACAAATGCTTTTTCTAAATCATAAATCTTGGGGAAACTATAGAGACAACTATTTGTTCATTGTAAAACGTATCACTAGATAATTTTCTACAAGTATCAGAAATCATTTTTGAGGCAGTAGCCTAGACCTGGAAGCAACATGATTAGAAGAGATGATGCAAAATCATTGCCTTTAGGCTTACTGCAATAGTGTTCCATAGCAGACAATATGAAGTAGATAACCTGAGGAGCAGAGATTTGACACTGTCAAATAAAAAATCTGTCATCAACTGATACTTCTGATGACATTTAAAGGCAGAAGGAAGATAACTGTTCATAAAGAGAGCCCAGCTTAGATGCAAGAGCTTTCTTAGAAATGGATTGATGCTGCCATCCAACTCAGGTATGCCTAAAGAATTTGGTAGACAAATCTTGGTAATACAGGTGTATTTTTAATTTTTTCTAAGTTTGTTTCTAGTATGGCAGGTGAGTTTATACACTTAACTGAAAAAAATCTGTATAGACTAAAAAATATTTGAGGCTCTTGCTTTCCCGAGAGACTCTTCCAGATTCTGACCAATATAGATTTGTATTCTCACAGCCACCCATCGACAGAGTACAGGGACCCCACTGGAGGAGTTAGGGGAAGGACTGAAGGAGCTGACAGGGCCTTCTCTGGCATCAATGGGAAGGGAGGTCCTTAGTTCTGTGAAGGCTTGATGCCCCAGTGTAGAGGAATGCTAGGGTGGTGAGGTGGGAGTGGGTAGATGGGTGGGGGAGCACTCTCAAAGAATCAGGGTAAGAGGGGATGGAGTAGTGGGTTTGCAGAGGGGAAACTGGAAAAGGGAATAATATTTGAGATGTAAATAAATAAAATATCCAATTGAAAAAAAGAAATTTGAGGAATGTTTTTAAAATGCCAATCCAAGGGGGAAGGGGATTGACAGGGTTACTCAGAGGTGATTGATATGATGTGTGTAACAGCTTCTGACTCAATGGCTACCTCCTCAGAAGCCTGGCACCAAATGGCCTGCCTTTTGAAGGTAGCTGTAGAGCGTGGGTGGGAAGGCCTAGCTAGCAAGAAAATATTAACAGTGCAAGGAGAACCTCTTCCTTTTAGTTTGCATAGGTATCTTCCATGGTATTTATTTGTATTCTTTCTCTACCTTTCTTTTTTTTCTTTTTTTATTCGATATATTTTTATTTACATTTCAAATAGCTCACTTTATGGGACAAAGTAAGTTAGCTATCTTTTTAAACACTGTCCAAATAAGCATACTAATCTCATCACTTATACTCTGAAGAGCAGATTAAAATATCCTTCCTTCCCCATTCAGCCTTCCTCCAATCAAGGCTTGATGATGATGATAATGATTATAGGAATGTGTTTGTATGTATGTGCATGCATGTTTATGCAAGGCAGAAAAGATAATTTGATATATACTCCCACTTTCTAGCTTTAAAAAAATCATGTTAGTAAGGAAAGCTTATTACATGCACAGTAATTTAAAAATGATTAGATGTTTACCTAAATTTTCATTTGTCTGAGAGTTAAAAGAGAAGTATAAGTGTACCGTGTGTGTGTGTGTGTGTGCGCGCATGTGTGTAAATACAGCTAACAGTGAGCATGACTCTAAAATATTCTATAAAGCATAAACTAATAGCCCTGCTTTGCTCAATTGGCCCATGTGGTTAAAATAATTTTCTGTAGCAATGTCTTCTATTACTTTACAGTGTTCTGCGAAGAATTTGGTCTAGTGTTGAATAATACTATTGAAAAAAAGTAGTAATGTCTATTAAATTACACCTTGAACTAACTCCTAAGTAGAAGGTGTGACCTGAGACTGTAAGAATAAATCAAGAATCTAGATTCTGTCAACTGGATAAAACAGGAGAAGAGAAAAATAATATTTCCAGCCTTATTTGTGGCTCGTCTGTGGCTGTGATTGTTTATATCTTCAGTGAATACAGACTTCTCATTGGCTATTGTACAATAACATGAAGTTCTGAATTTCTTGTTCTTTCTTTTCATAGAGTACTTCCACGTATCCATCCCCTCCCCCAGGATAATAGAACTCTTTATGTCCTAATTGCTTGATGGAGGATCCACAATAAGTTGGCATACAGCCTCAGATTTTGGAACGCTCTGTGGATTCAGGGAAGTCACAAGGCTTCCTAAAATGAATTCCTTTTGGCTTGCAATTGGTTCCTCAGGAAATGCCCACTAAAGAAGAAAGACATAGCTTCAGGTATTAGTAGACAGACGCCATGATCAGGACAGGAACTTTGTTCAAGTGAGGGCATGTCAGCCTCTGAGCCATTTGCAGATGAATCATAAGGTCTTCCGATTTTACCGAAGTGCTGCTGAAATGTTTTGACATGAGTTGGTTGTATAACATAAAATCACCTTTCACTGACTCAAAGCTTACAAAGTATTCACATTAAAGTTTCCCTTGGAAGATTGCCTAAATGTTTGGGGGATTATTTATACAAATCCAGGGTACATGGTGTGAATATTAATTGTCTCATGAAAGCTACACAGTGGTAAAGTTTGCTGTTAGTATCCAAAATGAATCCTCAGCAGGACAGAGGGCAAGTGTCTCTTGTCTTTGCAGAAAAGAGAAGGAATTTTGTGGACTGTTTTTCCTTCAGTGTCACAAGTGGTCTTCTTTTTGTTGATCCCTCCGGAGATGTGGCTCATACAATCCCATTAAGTATATAGCTACAATGTTTGTTCTGAATTCTTGTTTGCTTGCTTAAGTGAGCAATTAGTGGTGCTCACTTAAAATTAGATATGCAAAGATGTTGAAAGAACAGTACTACATCTTCCTTTCAGCCCACAACACATCCCAATGTAAAGTCAGTTCTTCAGACCCCTCACACACCCAGAGACAGCTTTACTCCCAGGAGGTTCATCACAACCAGGCTCACAGGCTCACAGGAGGGACAGGATCCAGTCAGAGAGTGGTACCATCAGAACCCAGTTTTCCCACCACAGCAAGCCCTAGATACCTGAAAAGAACTGAATAGAAGGACTGAACTAAAATCTAATCTCATGAAGATGGTAGAAGACCTTAAAGACAGCATAAACTACTCTCTTAAAGGAATACAGGAGAACACAGGTAAACAGGTAGGGGCTCTTAAAGAGGAAACACAAATCCCTTAAAGAAATATAGGAAAACACAATAAAACAAGTGAAGGAGTTGAACAAAACCATCCAGAATCTAAGAATGGAAATATAAACAGTAAAATCACAAATGGAGAAAACCCAAGGAAAGAAATCTGGAGTTACAGATGGAAATATCAAGAAATAGAAGAGAGAATCTCAGGTATAGAGGATACCATAGATATTGACACAGTAGCCAAAGAAAATACGAAGGGCAAAAAGCTCCTAACCCATACATCCAGGAAAATCAGGACAGAATGAGAAGACCACACTAAAAATTAATGGGAAAAGAAGAGACAGAAAATATCCTGTGCAAAGGGCCAGGAAGCACCTTCAACAAAATCATAAAGCTTCCATAACCTAAGGAAAAAATGGTCATAAATGTACAAGAAGCCTACAGAACACCAAATAGATTTGACCAGAAAAGAAATTAGTCCAGTCACATAATAATTAAAACACTAAATGCATACAAATAGAAAGAACATTAAAAGCCGTAAGGAAAAGGTCAAGTATCATATAAAGAGATATGATAAGACCAAACTAAAAATTAATAGGAAAAGAAGAGACAGAAAATGTCCTGTGCAAAGGGCCAGGAAGCACCTTCAACAAAATCATAAAGCTTCCATAACCTAAGGAAAAAATGGTCATAAAAGTACAAGAAGCCTACAGAACACCAGACATATCAGAATTACACCAGACTTTTCAACAGAGACTCTAAAAGCCAGAAGAGTCTGGACAGATGTCATCCAGACCCTAAGAGAACACAAATGCCATGCCAGACTAGCAAAACTCTCAATCACCAGAGATGGAGAAACCAAGATATTCCATGACAAAACAAAATTTAAACAAAGACTTTCCACTATTCCAACTCTACAGAGGATAATAGAAGAATAACTCCAATACAAAGAGGAAAACCACACCCAAGAAAAACAAAGAAATTAATCATCTCACAACAAAGCCAAAAGGAGAGAATTATATGCACATAATGCCACCTGCACCAACAAACATAACAGGAACTAATAATCATGCCTTTAATATCTCTTAATATCAACAGACTCAATTCCCATATAAAAAGACAAAATCTAACAGACTGGATACACAAACAGGATCCAGCATTTTGCTGCATACAAGAAACACAGCTTAATAACAAAGACAAACACTACCTCAGAGTAAAAGCCTGGAAAAAGTCTTCCACGCAAATCATCCAAAGAAACAAGCTGACGTTGCCATTCTAATATCCAACAACATTGACTTACAACCAAAAATTATCAAGCAAGATGAAGAACGCTTCATGTTCACCAAAGGAAAAGTTCACCAAGAGAAAGTCTCAATTCTGAACATTTATGTCCCAAATGCAAGGGCAACCACATTCATAAAAGAAACTTTACTAAAGCTCACAATTTACATTGAATCCCACACAATTACAGTGGGAGACTTCAACACCCCAATCTCACTTATGAACAGGTCTTTGAAATAGAAACTAAATAGAAACATGGTGAAACTAATAGAGGTTATGGACCAAATGGGTTTTAACAGACATCTACAGAACATTTCATCCTAAAACAAAAGAATATATCTTTTCTGTTTTTTCTTTTATTGGATATTTTCTTTATTTACGTTTCAAATATTATTCCCTATCCAGGCCTCCCCTACAGAAACCCCCTATTCCATCCCACTCTCCCTGTCTATGAGGGTACCTCCCCACCAACCTACCCATACCTGCCTTCCTGCCCTGACATTACACTACACTGGGGCATGGAATACCCTCAGAAGCAAGGGCTACTCCTTCCACTGATGTCCAACAAGGTCATCCTCTGCCACATAAGCAGCCAGAGCCATGTGTCTCTACATGTGTACTATTTGATTGGTGGTGTAGTCCTCAGGAGCTCTGGGGGTCTGGACAATTGACACTGTTGCTCCCCCATGAGGCTGCAATTGCCCTAAGCTCCTTTAGTCCCTTATCTAACTACTCCATCAGGGACCCTTCCTCAGGCCAATGGTTGGCTGTGAGCATCCAAGCATCCACCTTTCTATTTGTCAGGCTCTGACAGAGCCTCTCAGGAGGCAGCTAAATTAGGCTCCCATCAGCAAGTACTTCCAGTCCGGGCTTGGTAACTGTCTGTGGGATGGATTCCTAGGTGGGGCACTTTCTGGATGGCCTTTCCTTCAATCTCTGCTCCACACTTTGTTTCCACATTTCCTCCTGTAACTATTTTGTTCACACTTCTAAGAAGTACTGAAATATTTACACATTGGTCTTCCTTCTTCAGCTTCATATGATTTGTGAATTATATCTTGGGTATTCCAAACTTTGGGGCTAATAGACATTTATCAATGAGTGCATACCATGTGTTCTTTTGTCATTGGGTTACCTCACTTGATGATAATTTCATGAAGTCATTGTTTTTAATTGCTGAGTAGTATGGCGTTATGTAAATATAGCACATTTTCTGTATCCATTCCTCTCTTCAGGGACATCTGGGTTGTTTCCAGCTTCTGGCTATTATAAATAAGGCTGCTATGAACATAGTGGAGCATGTGTCCTTATTACAGTTTGGAGCATATTCTGGGTATATGACTAGGAGTGGTATAGCTGAGTCCTCAGGTAGCATTATGTCCGATTTTCTGAAGAACTGTCAGACTAATTTCCAAAATGGTTGTATCAGCTTGCAATCCCACCAGCAATGGAGGAGTGCTCTTCTTTCTCCGCATCCTCGCCAGCATCTGCTGTCATCTGAGTCTTGACCTTAGCCATTCTGACTGGTGGGAGGCAGAATCTCAGGGTTGTTTTGAATGTCATTTCCCTGATGACTAAGGATGATGAACATTTCTTTAGGTGCTTCTCAGTCATTTGAGTTTCCTCAGTTGAGAATTCCTGTTTAGCTCTGTTCCCCATTTTTTAATAGGGTTATTTGGTTCTCTGGAGTCTAGCTTCTTGAGTTATTTGTATAGACTGGATATTAGCCCTCTATCCAGTGTAGGATTGGTGAAGATCTTGGCCTAATTGGTTGGTCGCCATTTTCTCCTATTGACTGTGTCTTTGCCTTACAGGAACATTGCAATTTTATGAGGCCTCATTTGTCAGTTCTTGATCTTAGAGCATAAGCCACTGGTGTCCTGCTAAGAAAATATTTTCCTGTGCCCATGTGTCCAAGGCTTCTCCCAAATTTCTCTTCTATGAGATTTAATTTATTTTGTTTTATGTGAGGGTCCTTGAATCACTTGGACTTGAGCTTTGTACAGGGGGATAAGAATGGATCGATTTCCATTCTTCTACATGCTGACTACCAGTTGAACCAGCCCCATTTGTTGAAACTGCTGTCTTTTTTTCCACTGGATGGCTTTAGGTCCTTTGTCAAAGATCAAGTGACCATAGGTGTGTGCGTTCATTTCTGGATCTTCAATTCTATTCCATTGATCTACCTGCCTTTCACTGTACTGTACTGTACTGTACTGAACTGTACTGTACTGTACTAATACCATGCAGTTTTTATCACTATTGCTCTGTAGTACAGCTTGAGGTCAGGGATGGGGATTCCACCAGAAGTTCTTTTATTGTTGCGAATAATTTTCTCTATCCTGGGTTTTTTGTTATTCCAAATGAATTTGCAAATCACTCTTTCTAACTGTATGAAAAATTGAGTTGGAATTTTGATGGGGGATTGCATTGAATCTGTAGATTGCTTTCAGCAAGATGGCCATTTTTTGCTATATAAATCCTGCCAATTCGAGAGCATGGGAGATCTTTCGATCTTCTGAGGTCTTCTTCAATTTCTTTCTTCAGAGACTTGAAGTTCTTGTCATACAGATCTTTCACTTGTTTGGTTAGAGTCATGCCAAGATATTTTATATTCTTTGTAACTATTGTGAAGGGTGTTGTTTCCCTAATTTCTTTTTTTTTTTAAAGATGTATTTATTACTATATGTAAGTATACTGTAGCTGTCTTTAGACACACCAGAAGAGGGCATCAGATCTCATTACGGATGGTTGTGAGCCACCGTGTGGTTGCTGGGATTTGAACTCAGGACCTTCAGAAGAGCAGTCAGTGCTCTTAACCGCTGAGCCACCTCTCCAGTCCAAAGATTTTTTTGTTGTTGTTGTTGTTGTTTTGTTTTCAAGACAGGGTTTCTCTGTGTAGCCCTGGCTGTCATGGAACTCACTCTGTAGACCAGGCTGACCTTGAATCCAGAGATGTGACTTCCTCTGCCTCTCAAGTGCTAGGATTAAAGGTGTGCATCACCACTTCCTGGTGCCTAATTTCTTTTTCACCCCATTTATCCTGTGAGTATAGGAAGGTTACTGATTTGTTTGAGTTAATTCTATATCCATTCATTTTTCTGAAGTTGTTTATCAACTGTAGGAGTTCTTTGGTGGAGTTTTGGGGGTCACTTAAGTATACTATCATATCATCTGCAAATAGTGATAGTTTGACCTCTTCCTTTCCAATTTGTATCCCTTTGACCTCCTTTTGTTCTCTACTTGCTCTAACTAGAACTTCAAGTAATATATTGAATAGATAGGTTAGAGAGTGGCCAGCCTTGTTTTGTCCCTGATTTTAGTGGGATTGCTTTCTGTTTCTCTCCATTTAGTTTAATGCTGGCTACTAGTTTGCTGTATATTGCTTTTACTATGTTTAGATATGGTCTTTGAATTTCTGATCTTTCCAAGACTTTTAACATGAAGAGGTGTTGGATTTTGTGAAATGCTTTTTCAGCATCTAATGAAATGATCATGTGTTTTTTTCTTTGAGTTTGTTTATGTAGTGGAATAAATTGATGGATTTCTATACATTGAACCACCTCTGTATTCCTGGGATGAAGCCTACTTGATCTTGGTGAATCATGGTATTGTGTTTTTGGATTTGGTTTGTGAGAATTTTATTGAGTATTTTTGCATGAATGATTATAATGGAAATTAGTCTGAAGTTCTCTTTGTTGGATCTTTGTGTGGTTTTGGTATCAGCATAACTGTGGCGTGATAGAACAAATTGGGTAGTGCTTCATCTTTTTTATTTTTTGAAATAGTTTGAAGAGTATTGGTATTAGGTCTTCTTTGAAGGTCTGATAGAACTCTGTATTAAACCCATATGGTCTTGGGGTTTTTTGTTTGTTTGTTTTTGTTTTTTTGTTTTTGTTTTTGGTTGGGAGACTATTAATGACTGTGTGTATTTCGTTAGGGGATATGGGACTGTTTAGATGGTTTATCTGCTCCTGATTTAACTTTGGCACCTGGTATCTGTCTAGAAAATTGTCCATTTCATCCAGATTTTCCAGTTTTGATGAGTATAGGCTTTTGTTAGAATCTTATGATTTTTTTTTGTTTGGATTTCCTTAGTTTCTGTTGTTATGTCTATCTTTTCATTTCTGCTTTTGGCAATTAGGATACTGTCTCTGGTCACTTTGGTTAGTCTGCCTAAGGGTTTATCTATCTTGTTGATTTTCTCTAAGAACCAGATCCTGGTTTTGTTGTTTTTTTATATAGTTCTTTTTGTTTCTACTTGGCTGATTTCAGCCCTGAGTTTGATTATTTCATGCTGTCTAGTCCTCTTGGGTGTATTTCCTTCTTTTTGTTCTAGAGCTTTTTGGTGGGCTGTTAAACTGCTAGTGTATGCTCTTTCTAGTTTCTTTTTGGAGGCACTCAGAGCTGTGAGTTTTCCTCTTAGCACTGCTCTCATTTTGTCCCATTAGTTTGGGTATGTTGTATCTTCATTTGCATTAAATTCTAAAAAGTCTTTAATTTCTTTCTTTATGTCTTCTTTGACCATGAAGTAGGGTGTTGTTCAGCTTCCATGTATATGTGGGCTTCTGTTATTTTTATTGTTATTGAAGTGCAGCCTAAGTCTGTCCTGATCTGATAGGATACATGGGATTATTTCTTTTTGTATCTGTTGAGCCTGTTTTCTGTCTCATTATATGGTCAATTTTGTTAAGAATATACCTTCTTCTCTGCACCTCATGGTACCTTCTCCAAAAAGACACAAAACAAGTCTCAACAGATGTAAAAGCGATTGAAATAATCTAATGCATTCTCTTTGATAACCAAAGTCTAAGGCTGGACTTCAATATCAACAAAACAACAGAAACCTCACATAGGCATGAAAACAACTCTCTGCTTAATGATAACTTGGACAGGAAAGAAGTAAACTAAGAAATCAAAGTGACTAAAGGGAACAGAGTCAGTGTCCAAATTAACAAAATCATAAGTAAAAGGAGAGACATAACAACAGAAACTGGGGAAATTGAAAAAAATCATCAGATCTTATTACAAAAGCCTATACTCAACAAAACTGGAAAATCTAGATGAAATGGATGATTTTCTAGACAGATATCATGTACCATATTTAAATCAAAATCAGGTAATCTAAACAATTCCATCACCCCTAAGGAAATAAAAATAGTCATTAAAAACAGCCCAACTAAAAATGTCCAGGGCCAGATGGTTTTAGTGCAGAATCCTACCATACTTTTGAAGAGCTAATAACAATACCCCTGCTATGTCCACCTCGGGCTATGCCTGTTAGCTGGTTTGGTTTTGCCTGCTAGGTCTCTCTGGCTTCCCTTAGGCAAAATGGCGGTGGTGCGTGCGCGCCGGCGGGGGGGGGGGGGGGGAACCTCCTGGCCGGGTTTGCACCTGGTGCCCCCCCCCATCAGCCCAGGGCCTGGGTGCAGGCCAACGCCCGACGGGCTTAGACCCCCGCGATGTTGGTCTCGGGTTATATTTGCGTACCTCAGTCTGATTTCTCTGGCGACCAAGAATCAATATGGAGGCCTCGTAACTGACTGGCGGGAGGCAGAGTTCTGATGTGGCTTCTGTGTGGTGAAAGGCACCGTAAATCCGCCGCTGCTTGCAGCCCGGCTGGCCAGCGATGGCCAGTAGTCGTGGGCGCAGGGTCTGCCTGGACCCTGTCCGCTTGGTTCTACTGCTGATGGCCCTTCCTCTGGACCAGCCGCTGCTGCTGCTGCTCTGTTGTCACCTTTAAGCACCAGCCCCCGAAATAGCAATTATTTTTTCTGTGTGTGCTGTCTATGTATAGATGAACGTTTATATGCAGGTGTACACACCTACACACATGCATGCAAAAGCCAGAGGAAGACATTTAGTGTCCTCCTCTGTCACTCTCCATCTTATTCCCTTGAGGAAGGGTCACTTAAAGGACCTGGTTCTCACTATCTTTGGGAAAAGCTATATTCTTTCCCAATTAACCCCTAGTACTGGGCTTACAGGCTCATGCATAGTCATGCCTAGATTTCCATGTAGATGCTAAGGATCAAAACTTATGAAATGTTGATCTTTCGATTCTATAATCTTATCATTATTCTTTCTAATAATAACAATACATTTCAAACTTTGTTCTAGTCACAAATGTTATTTATTTATTTATTTATTTATTTACTCAGAAGGCCATGTGCTTTGCTGTCAAGAGCACTGTCCACCCATTTTTTTTTTTTGTAAGCACTTTCTTGTTTTTTCTAGGATTTATTCTTCCAGGTGCTAATACCCATTCCCAGAGTTTTGTTGTACTCACTTTCTTGAGCCTATGAGATATTACTACTTAAAGACTTTCAAACAGCAACTGTGACTCATTTCTTGCTCCAATGGCTCTTCAAGCTGTTGTTTGAACCATAACGTGACAGCTTTACTGCTATGTCGTTGTGGATAACAGCAAACCAGGAATTACTGGACAGGTACACTGTTGCATAAATGGTGCCTGCCTCTTAGGGACCATAAGGTTCTGATTGTGATGAAGATCTCATTCTCAGAAATGCTTTAAAAAAATCAGTAAAACTTAGCTTTAAGTAGTATTAAATGGAATTTGAAGGCTGAGCATTGTGCTTCATGCTTTTAATCCCAAACACAGAAGCAGGGGGGATCTCTGTGAGTTTGGGACCAGCCTGGTTTACATGCTGGTGTGAGAGAAGAATAAAGAAAAGAAAAGAAGAAAGAAAGTTAATGGCAAAAAACAAAAACAAACAAACAAACAAAAAAACCCCAGTTAATGGCTTAGCTCTCTATGGCAAAGCCTGTTAATTAAATAAAAAATACTGAGATATAGTATTAGGGTGTGTTTGTGATTTTAAGCTAAGGTTTGGTAAGGATTCTTGGGTATATGATGGGAGGATAGAAACATCTCACTGTTGATCCACTGAGTCTTCATTTGTCCTGCGTGCTCAGAAGAGAGCCTGTCTCTTTCTCGCAGGTTTTTGAAAGCGTGTATCCAATAACATCCCACAGTCTGACAGAGAGTGAAGGGGGCTGAAGATCAGAGTGTGACCTTACTTGTTTTCACAAGATGGAGGTTCTGTTGTTTCCTTCAGTGCTGAGGTGTTACATTTCAAGAAACTATGTCTGGAATTCCATCAGCTTTCAATCACTTCTTGAGCTGTATTTAGAAATGAAAGGAAAGCGAGGCTCTGTGGCATTGGTTGCCTAAGAGGATCAAAACCATACTTACTTTGGTGGTAGTGGGGGGTCACTTAGTAAGAATGAATAAGAAATCTGCTAAGGGCTTCCCAAAGAAATAGGGAAAACACTGTGGGGGCAAGAGTGTTTGAAGGTGTCCCTGTGTTAATGGGTATGTGAACAGACACATTTGGTGTCTGTGGCAGCCATCGACAAGATCACATGACTCCCGGCTGACCTCCATTTTCCTCAGAAAGTGGCTGAAGCTACGTGACAGCACGCCTGCTTTAGGAGTGCATGTTAGAGCTATGGTACAGCTGTCCATTTAATTCCAACTCTTTTAAAGTACACTCCAAGTTAGAATCTAACTACATTACTTCTCCCTTTCCTTTTCTTTCCACCATCTCTCCTCATGTTTAGCCCTCCAACCCTTTCTTCATTCTATCCACATTGAAATGGAAAGCCTCTTTCTCTTTATTATTGTGACATATATGCACCAACATATAAATAAAACTTACTAACTCCGTTATTGTTGTTTGTATGTCTGTGGTTTGGGGGCCTGATTTCTTTGTATTGGATAGCCAGTTAGGATGGTCATCCCTGAGAGCTGATTCCCTCCCTTTCAGCAGTCTTAGTTGCCTACACATCTTTGCGTAGGGATGGGGCATCATAAACATTTCCCTTCCATGTTACCATCACTATTGATATTGCCATTGTTTGAGTCCTGCTTATGCAGCCATTTCTATGAGAGACACTCTCACAGCTAAATTCCTGATATTTTGGCTCTTATAATCCTTTTACCTCCTCTCCTTTGATGTTCCTTGAGCCAAGGATGCAGGAGCTGTGATGTCTATCTATCCACTGAGGCTGTGCTCTCTATGATTCCATTGATCTCTGCAATGCATCCAATTGTGTTTTTCTGTGATGCTTTTAATTTGCTGTAAAGAGAAGCTTCTTTGATGAGAAATGCGATAGCTAAAGGTGTTTATTTGTTTGTTTGTTTTTATAATCTATATATATTTAGAATATATCTAGGAATTATGCTGGCCTAGTAAAATAGCAGCAGTACACTCTCTTAGGATTTATGACCTCACTAGACATGACAAGGCACTTAGTTTTGCAGGACCGGGAATATTTGTCTCCTGTTGAGAACACCTTAAGTCCTATTAGACTGCTGTTGGTTATTGCCATATGTGAGTGCCACTATAGCACTCTTACAGGGATCCTGCCATTGTTGTGGTTCATAGGTGTCACAGCTAGGAAGGACTCTTTGTTTCTCATTGCTTCTCTCCATAAGAAGTTTGAATAATACTTTATGATACTGTACTGGCTGGTTTTATGTGTAAGCTTGACACAGGCTGGAGTTATCACAAAGAAAGGAGCTTCCATTGAGGAAACACCTCTTTGAGATCCAGCTGTAAAGCATTTTCTCAGTTGGTGATCAAGAGGGGAACCTTGTGGGTGATACCATCCCTGGGCTGGTAGTCTTGGGTTCTATAAGAAAGTAAGTTGAGCAAGCCAGGGGAAACAAGCCAGTAAGTAACATCCCTCCATGGCCTCTGCATCAGCTCCTGCTTCCTGACCTGCTTCAGTTCCAGTCTTAACTTTCTTTGGTTATCACAGCAATGTGGAAAGTGTAAGTTGAATAAACACTTTCCTTCCCAACTGGCTTCTTGGTCATGATGTTTGGCAGGAATAGAAACCCTGTATAAGGCAGATACTATGAGAGTTAAACCACAAGAAGACTTTCAGACACATCTCAAATCATAGAAATCCTGAGATTTAAGTATCCATTGTCTCTTCCAGTAGGGTCTTACATTCAACCTCCGAGGTATAACTAACTACAGCAACAGAAACAATAGCTTCTATTGCTTATGGATTTCCTCCTGCTTGGTACTGGGGGTTTTGTCAGTCTATGTTTCTAGAAACTTAATTCTAACTTTTACTTCATAAAAGTAAACTCCAAAAGAGACAGAACAGGCTACACACAGAAAGGATATCCAATAGCTCATAAATTTCAAAGTTAAAATGTGGGAAAAGAATGTTGTAAGCTCTTTCTTGTTTGATTAATCACCATAACCTTGTGCTTTAGAACAAGGATTTATCAGGTCCTGTACATAAAAGCTTTGGCAGAACTACTTCTCTGGAGATGTAGTTTTGAATACTTTTTATAAATGTAATGATTCTCACATGGATATACCTAAAACTCACTTCATTTTACACATTTTTTCCAGAGCAGATTAAAAATTTAATATCTAACTAATTTTTGTTGCTAATTACCAATGGATATGATAGAAGACAAATGGATATGAGCACAGCTTTTGTTTTTTCAAATAATACTCTTCAAACTTCTAAACTGTTTTGGGAGTTGCTTCTTTTAGGTTTAGGCCTCTGTATCCAAGCTAATTTACAAGACCAATTAAAAATGTCTCTAGAGTTGATATCCATTTCCTGAATACAAATGGAAATAATTTATCTTTCACTAACATCATTAAAATGTAATCGTAAATTTCCTATATTATATCCCTAAGTAGATGTTTGAAAAAAAAATCATGATAGAATGTCAAAAAAGTGGATATATAGAATGATAGATAATTATGCATAACAGATCAACCAATAAAGAAGGCACTGATTTTTCTTTTCTAGAATTAATAGTGTAATTCACTCAACTTACTTAGGTTATATATATTAAATAAACGTCTTTTTCCAGTGGAGTCCTGAAATACCCAAGCTTAATTTAAACTTACCCACACAACACTTCATTAATGTCTAGTATTTCTGACAATATATTCAGTTCAGATCTTGGCTTCCCTGGGAAATCATGAGTTTCCTGAGGATAAAATCTTGATCTTATATTACTATTGCACCTTCATAGCACCTAATACTTGTTCTTAGATAGAGAATATGCTTAAGGTGTGGCTTGGTACCATTCCATCTTGAATTCTGTACAGAGTATTCTACAGAATGAATTGTGTTCTCTGTATTTTGAAAGTGATTCATTTTTTATTACAAGGGCCCATAAACTGCACTTTAAACCTTGAAAATCCATGTTTTTATAAATAAATGTCATGGTGGCACAGCCATGCCCAGTTAAAAATGTATTGACTAGGATTCTTTCTTACCATGGTGGTGGAGCTGAAAAGCCAAGACTGAGACCTCATGGTCCACTAAATTAAACTATTTACCAATTAGCTCTTCCAGATCTATAAAATTGCTGACCTGTGTGCTAGACGTTTACCTTGCATGAAAACTATAAGTACTTAAGATTTATTGCTGATGTTGGGTTTTTTGCTTGTTTGTTTGTTTGTTTTTTAAATATAGTTTGACTCTCTTCCAGCTTATACTTGCTGCCAGTTTCTTTTAAGAATTTATTTATTATTTATTATTTATTATTTTTATTTATGTGTATGTGTGTGCCTGCATAAGTTTATATGCACTACATACATGCTGGCCCCTACAAAGGTCAGAGAGCATCAGGCATGTAGAGCATCCTCTACAACTGGCAGGAAAGATAGTTGTAATGTGGGTGCTGAGAACCAAACTCAAGTCTTCTGCAAGAGCAGCAAGTGTTTTTAACCATTGATCCCAGACCTTAAGGCTTGAATCAACTTATTTCTATCTTTGTTAAAAATGAATTAGACAACATTTTTCTAATGCTGAATATTCATTTAAGAATTTCTGGCAAGTACGAGTATGAAATATGATAGAGACAATACTGGTTTATGTATGAAGCTCCTTGCTACGGCTACTATATTTCTTTTGATTGAATCTAGAACAAATGCTAAAAATGGCATTCGGTATCCTGCCAAATAAATCTTTATTAAAGCCCAAATTCAGTTTGAATTAAGTGGTTGAAACAGTCATATTATATTAGAGAAAAGAATACAGCTGCTTTAAAAAATTGTTTTTTTCTGGTTGTTGTAAGCTGCATGTTGAGGCTATCAGTCTATCCAAAGTGTATTCATAAAGCACCATTAGCTGGCTGGAATAATGGTTTGCTTGCTGATGTTAAGAAAAAATTGTGTTGATTTTACAAGAGTGTTCACACTGCAAAGATGAAGCTTTGTCCAGCCACTCTCTGTTACTTTAAGAAAATATGACTGCACTGTGGAAATTAACATGCCATTTCTTGATGATTATTATTTCCATTGGGCATCGTGAATGGCTTCTATTGATGTCACTTCTAGGGCCAAGTAAAACACCATGGAAAAGTTAACATAGAAATAAGTTTATTTAAATATTTTATACAACTAATAAATTTGATATTTGGTGAAGAAGCCTATACCAATTATTCAGCATCTCATATTTCATCTATATTTTATTTAGATGGGACTTTCTGGGAGCATCCTTATTTCAGCTATATTTTTCTTCATTTCAGTGTTCTTCCATAATGCTTGTTAGTAGATATTCAGTTCAATATATTTCAGCTTCATGATTGACATAAAAGTATCCCTCCTTTTTATAACAGCTAGGAAATTTAGAAAGAATAATGATAAGATTATAGAATCGAAAGATCAACATTTCATAAGTTTTGATCCTTAGCATCTACATGGAAATCTAGGCATGACTATGCATGAGCCTGTAAGCCCAGTACTAGGGGTTAAATGGGAAAGAATATAGCTTTTCCCAAAGATAGTGAGAACCAGGTCCTTTAAGTGACCCTTCCTCAAGGGAATAAGATGGAGAGTGACAGAGGAGGACACTAAATGTCTTCCTCTGGCTTTTGCATGCATGTGTATAGGTGTGTACACCTGCATATAAACGTTCATCTATACATAGACAGCACACACAGAAAAAATAATTGCTATTTCTATGTATTGGTATTGAATACTTTATATATTATTTCTGTGTATCAGAATATGTACCTACAAAGGTAAAAGTATTCCTACTCTACAGAGGATTCAATTTTTTTTTGTTGTATGATTTTTTATTTGATATATTCTTTATTTACATTTCAAATGGTTTCCCCTTTCCAGGATCCCCCCTCCCTGAAAGTCCCATAAGCCCTCTTCCCTCCCCCTGTTCCTCAGTCAATTCCTTCCCACTTCCTTATCCTGGTATCAGATGATTCATTTTTATTTGATTATATTAATCTAATTATCAAACTGCAGAGCTGGGCCAGGTGCCACTGACTCTGTTATATTTGTGAATTACTTTAGTGACTTCCCAAGTGGATAGACTACCACACAGCTCCTTTAGATTAAGAGAGGCTTGGGAAATCCAACACTCCCACGGAAGGTACTAGAATACTTAGAGGGGACCTGGAAGCAGGTGATACTTGCACACTGAGCTATAATGGTGTAGCTAACTTTTCTGGAGGATATTCTATTTTGCACATATCTACTGTCCCACATTCATCCCATGTCATAGATGAGAGTCCTGAATGTCAAATTCAGAAAACACAACATTTGTTGGCTTTGTTAAACAACATCTTTACATTTATGAATATGAAAATTTTAAAGTAAATGTTTCAGTTAGGAAGTTAAGAGTTGAGTAATGAAGAAATGGTCATTTCTCTATTTCATCCATTAAATAGTAGAATTTGTTTATTGTAATGTAAGGAAAACTTCCTGTCCTATATGAAATGAAGGCTTTGAGGTTTGAAAGACTCTCACCATTCCAAGTACACTCTTATTTCATGCTTATGTTTCATGATGTGTGTCCTCAGCTTCCTGCTCCTGCTACCCTGACTTTGGTGTGCCATGGTGGACTCTCATCCTTCTGGAAATGTGAGACCAAATAATCTTCTATGAATCACCTTGGCCATGGTATTCCATTGCAGCAATTGAATATGCATAGAACATGTGGAGGACTGCAGACTTAGGTACTGGTAGAAGCTACTTGGGTCAAATGCCTACCACACATAGCCTAGTTGCTTTTAATGGAAAGATAACCTACAATCGCCTTTTAAAAGGTCAAGTGCTGATAGGTCAAAGGGGAAATAAAAGTTCAGTTGTGAATTAGGAGGAAGAAAGAAAGGGAAAGTTTTAGAATAATTAACTAAGTATTCCTCAAATAGCTTTAAGATGGGAATAATTAAGACTAACAAATTTGAATTGATAAATTTAAATTTCGGTTACTCAGAAGAATGTAAAAATATATATCACTATGGAGCCTGAATGTATTTGAATTCTTTTTGGGCTTGAACTGACTCTCACAGGAAAAAGCAGGTGCTCTCCCAGTTAGCTATACATCCATCCCTGAGCGGTAGATACTGGAGGGTGTGCCTACTGCACAGACATCTTTAAATAAAAGGAAGCTTGGTGTGTTAATTTTTAACTTTTTAAAATTTTTTATTCAACAGTATGTAATAATGGCTCCTCCATGTAAGAATACAGTCTTTTTTTTTATAGGCTTGTAATGTTTATTGTGTTAGTGTGAATAACTATTTTAATAGTTCTTCCTATGTTTATCACACCACCAAGCAAGATTCTTCTTGAGATTCTATAGCACGTTTTTATAAAAATTATTTATTTTGAGAATTTTCTGCATTGGATTTACTATAAATTTTTAATATAAGAATGGATTTCATATAATAAATGGATTCAGTTAGACAAATGTACAACTAGGAACTGGCTTAGTATTTAGCAGTTAGAATTTCAAGTGGCTTTGTTCTTTTCTTCTTCCTTCATTTTTCTGCTAGAGTATGAATGTGTTTGCCTTTTCAAAAATGTATCTGTTGAAATCTCATGATTGCAGAAAAGGGGTATTTGGGGGAACTGGTTAGATAATGAGGGTAGAAGCTTTATGAATGAGATTACGCTCCTCACAAAGGGATTGATTATTTGCCTTATGACAGAAGTAGACATTTGAAGGAAACAGATTTTTTCCTGCCTTCAAGTATGCTTCTGTCCTGAACTGTGAGCTGTATTTTCTCCCTTGTCTATAACACACCTATTTATGGTATTTTATGGTTCAAGTTGGACTGAGGTATTTGCATACTATAAAGAATATAACAAATATGTATCTGAAAGGATTCTTTCTCTACCCTACTCTGCCTAAATGCTTTGTGTGGTATCTGAAATATTTTAAGAGATTGTTCAATTACATTCTTTATTATTCCTCCCTCAAAGAGAGACAACTGAGAGAAGCCAAGGGATCCAGGCAAGGTGTGAAATCTCCACTTCATAAAAGAAATTTGCTAGACATACAATCAGGCGCTGATTCACCACTTTCTACTGTATTGATGAAGAACATTTTAGCCTTATTTCCAGTAAGTTATGACACCTTGAAATTTTCCATGATTTCACTTATGATTGCATTAGCGAAAGGGCTTAAGGCACCAGAAATATGTGCCCAACCTGGCTCCAGACAAAACCAGAATGTCCTGCCCAGAGCCAGGGCTCATCAGTGAATGATGAAGAAGTTCATGGATCTGGCACAGAGAATCTCACTGCTAAAGTTGAATTTTCAAAAAAACAGAAGAGACGTGTACATGCTTCACTTTTGAAAAGTCACAAAAACAAAAATAAGACAATTAAGTTCTAGTTTAGGTTGGATCACTTTTCTAGATTCTGATTTTAAAAACAAGAAAGAAGTTTTGTAGTGTGTTGCCCTCTAACAAAAACCTCTCACAAATCTTTTTTTATTTGTTTGTTTGTTTTTGTTTTGATTTTCGAGACAGGATTTCTCTGTATAGCCCTGGCTGTCCTGGACCTCACTCTGGACCAGGCTGGCCTCGAACTCAGAAATTCTCCTGCCTCTGCCTCCCAAGTGCTGGGATTAAAGGCATGTACTACCACTGCCTGGCTACCGCTCACAAATCTTGAGAAAATAATGTACACAATCGCAATTTCATATGCCAGGGAGGTACCAGTGATTTTTAGTTCAATAATTTTTTTAAATTTTCTTTTTTTAGGGTGAATAAATTTTATCAACTTGAGACAATCCTTGAAATTTATCTCTTTTCAAACATCTGAGATGAGTACCGTCTCACCTTTTAATAAATTAACACTTTGTGTTTTTTTGTCTGCCAGCCCACTGGACTCAGGGCCTGTGTACTGCCCAGGGAGCTGTGGAAGGAGAGAAGCCCTGTGGCCATACTCGCTGCCTGCTGGGACACAAAAGGATCACTAGGTACTGTAACACCCTGAGCTTTAGATTTCTGGTGGTGCAAACCGCTAGGGGTCTGCGTGCACTCAGGAACTGAGCATGTAGGCAGCTTTTGTCTGCCAGCCCGCCGGGCTCAGGACCGGTGTCCTACCCAGGGAGCTGTGGAAGGAGAGAAGCCCCGCGGCCATACTCACTGCCTGCCAGGACACGAAAGGATCCTTAGGTACTGTAACACCCTGAGCTTTAGATTTCTGGTGGTGCAAACTGCCAGAGGTCGGCCTGCACTCAGGAACTGACACATAGGTGGTTCATCTGCAAGCCAGTCCATTGCAGGACCTGTGTCCTATGTGAGAATCAACAGAGGGAGTGACCCCCACCACAACTTCTTCCCTCCATAATAGAGCAGAGAACACCTGGTTGACCTTGACAACCTAAGTATAACATTGCTTGAGGCAAGACTGAGAAGGGCTCCAAAGGCACAAAAGAGGAAGCCAGCATATTAGTAATCTGTGCCCGAAGAAACCCAGTCATCCAGTGTTGCAGAGATAACCTTAAAGATCCACAGTAGGTTGAAGCACCAGCCAGTGACAATAAGACCATCTAACTCCTGGGAGAACAAGATGGCTAAAGGCAAATGTAGGAACGTTACTAACAGAAACCAAGGCATTATGGCAGCATCTGAACCCAATTCTCCAACATTAGCAAGTCCTGGATACCCCAACACACCAGAAAAACAAGATTTGGATTTAAAATCACTGGTCATGATGCTAGTACAGGAACACATGAAGGACATACTTAAAGAAATTCAGGAGAAAATGGATCAAAAGTTAGAAGCCCTTGCAAGGGAAACACAAAAATCATTGAAAGAAATTCAGGAGAATACAAAAGCCAATAAGGAGCAAATGCAAAAATCACTTAAAGAAATACAGGAGAACCTTGATCAACAGGCAGAAGTCATGAAAGAGGAAACACAAAAATTGCTTAAAGAATTAGAGGAAAACACAAACAAGCAAATGACAGAACTGAGCAAAAATTTCCAGGATCTAAAAACAGAAGTAGAAACAACTAAGAAAGCACAAAGGGAGACAACTTTGGAGATAGAAAGCCTTGGGAGGAAATCAGGGACCATAGACGCAAATATCAACAACAGAATACAAGGGATAGAAGAAAGAATCTCAGATGCCGAAGATACCATAGAAACCATGGACTCAACAGTTAAAGAAAATGCAAAATGCAAAAAGCTTGTAACCCAAAACATCCAGGAAATCCAGGACACAATGAGAAAGCCAAATCTAAGGATTATAGGTATTGATGAGAGTGAAAATTTACAACTTAAAGGGCCAGCAAATATCAACAAAATTATGGAAGAAAACTTCCCTAACCTAAAGAGAGAGATGCCCATGAATATACAAGAAGCCTACAGAACTCCAAACAGACTGGACCAGAACAGAACTACCTCCCGTCACATAATAATCAAAACCCCAAATGTACTAAACAAAGAAAGAATACTTAGGGCAGTAAGAGAAAAAGGGCAAGTAACATATAAAGGAAGACCTATCAGAATTACACCAGATTTCTCACCAGAGACCATGAAAGCTAGAAGATCCTGGGCAGAACTCATGCAGACTCTAAGAGAACAGAAATGCCAGCTGAGACTACTATACCCAGCGAAACTCTCAATTACTATAGATGGAGAAACCAAGATATTTCATGACAAAACCAAATTTACACAATGTCTTTCTACAAACCCAGCCCTACAAAGGATAATAGGGGGGAAACACCAGTACAATGAGGGAAACTATACCCTGGCAAGAGCAGGATATTAAGCTTCTTTCATCAAACCCAAAGAGGAAAACCACACGCTTATAAAATTAAAATCAAAAATGTTAGGAAGCAATAACCACTACTCCTTGATATCTCTTAACATCAATGCACTCAATTCCCCAATAAAAAGACATAGACCAACAGACTGGATATGTAAAAAGGACCCTACATTTTGCTGCATACGGGAAACACGCCTCAATGTCAAAGACAAAAACTACCTTAGAGTAAAAGGCTGGAAGACAATTCTACAAGCAAATGGTCCCAGGAAACAAGCCGGAGTTGCCATTCTAATATCAGATAAAATTGACTTTGAACCTAATGTCATCAAAAGAGACATGGAAGGTCACTACTTGCTGGTCAAAGGAAAAATCCAACAAGAATAACTCTCAATCCTGAACATCTATGCCCCAAATACAAGGATACCCTCATTCATAAAAGAAACTTTACTAAAGCTCAAAGTACACATTGCACCTAACACAATAATTGTGGGTGACTTCAACACTCCACTTTCACCAATGGACCGATCGGAAAAACAGAAACTAAACAGGGAGACAATGAAACTAACTGAAGCTTTGAACCAATTGGAGTTAACAGATATATATAGAACTTTTTATCCCAAAGCAAAAGAATATACCTTTTTCTCAGCACCTCATGGTACCTTCTCCAAAATAGATCATATAGTTGGTCACAAGACAGACCTCAACAAATATAAGAAGATTGAAATAATCCCATGCCTCCTATCAGATCACTATGGAGTAAAAGTGGTCTTTAGTAACAGTAAAAATAACAGAAAGCCCACATACACATGGAAACTGAATAATACTCTACTCAATGATACCTTGGTCAAGGAAGAAATAAAGAAAGAAATCAAAGATTTCTTAGAATTTAATGAAAATGAAGGCACAACATACACAAATCTATGGGACACAATGAAAGCAGTGCTAAGAGGAAAACTCATAGCTTTGAGTGCCTCCAAAAAGAAATTCGAGAGAGCTTACACTAGAAGATTAACGGAATAACTGAAAACCCTGGAACAAGAAGAAGCTAATTCACCCAGGAGGAGGAGAAGACAGGAAATCATCAAACTCAGGGCTGAAATCAATCAAGTAGAAACCAAGAGAATCATACAAAGAATCAACAAGACCAAAAGCTGGGTCTTTGAAAAAATCAACAAGATAGATAAACCCTTAGCCAGACTAACCAAAGGCTACAGAGAAAGTGTCCAAATTAACAAAATTAGAAATGAAAATGGAGATATTACAACAGAAACTGAAGAAATTCAAAAAAATCATCAGATCCTACTACAAAAACCTGTACTCAACACAACTGGAGAATCTGGAGGAAATGGACATTTTCTTAGACAGATACCAATTACCAAAATTAAACCAGGATCAAATAGACCATCTAAAGAGACCCATAACCCCTAAAGAAATAGAAGAGGGGTCATAGATAGGCTTCTGACCAAAAAAAGCACAGGACCAGATGGTTTCAGTGCAGAATTCTATCAGACCTTCAAAGAAGACTTAACACCAATACTCTTCAAACTTTTCCACCAAATAGAAACAGAAGGAACACTACCCAACTCCTTCTTCGAAGCCACTATTATGCTGATACCAAAACCACACAAAGATCCAACTAAGAAAGAGAATTTCAGGCCAATTTCCCTTATGAATATTGATGCAAAAATACTAAATAAAATTCTTGCCCACCGAACCCAAGAACACATCAACACGATCATCCACCATGATCAAGTAGGGATCATCCCAGGGATGCAGGGATGGTTCAATATAAGGGAATCCATAAATGCTATCCACTACATAAACAAACTCAAAGAAAAAAAACCACATGATCATTTCATTAGATGCTGAAAAAGCATTTGACAAAATTTAGCATCCTTTCATGCTAAAAGTCTTGGAAAGGACAGGAATTCAAGGCCCGTATCTAAACATAGTAAATGCAATATACAGCAAACCGGTAGCCAACATCAAACTAAATGGAGAGAAACTTGAAGCAATCCCACTAAAATCAGGGACTAGACAAGGCTGCCCCCTCTCTCCATATCTTTTCAATATAGTTCTTGAAGTCCTAGCTAGAGCAATTAGGCAACAGAAGGAAGTCAAAGGGATACAAATTGGAAAGGAAGAAATCAAACTATCACTATTTGCAGATGATATGATCGTATACTTAAGTGACCCTAAAAACTCTACTAGAGAACTCCTACAGCTGATAACTTCAGCAAAGTGGCTGACTACAAAATCAATGCAAGCAAATCAGTAGCCTTTATGTATTCAAACGATAAGCAGACTGAGAAAGAAATTAGGGAAATGACCCCCTTCACAATAGCTACAAACAGCATGAAGTATCTTGGGGTGACTCTAACCAAACAAGTGAAAGACCTATATGACAAGAACTTCAGATCTCTGAAGAAGGAAATCAAAGAAGATCTCAGAAAATGGAAAAAGCGTTCCATGCTTGTGGATTGGCAGGATTAATATAATTAAAATGGCCATCTTGCCAAAGGCAATCTACAGACTCAATGCTATTCCCATAAAAATCCCAACCCAGTTCTTCATAGAGCTAGAAAGAGGAATTCTCAAATTCATCTGGAATAACAAAAAACCCAGGATAGCTAAAACTATTCTCAACAGTAAAAGAACTTCAGGGGGATTCAATATCCCAGACTTTAAACTCTACTACAGAGCAATAGTGATAAAAACTGCATGGTATTGGTACAATATCAGGCAAGCGGATCAATGGAATAGGATTGAAGACCCAGAAATGAACCAACACACCTATGGTCACTTGGTCTTCGACAAAGGGGCTGAAAGCATCCAATGGAAAAAAGATAGTCTTTTCAACAAATGGTGCTGGTTCAATTGGAGGTCAGCATGCAGAAGAATGCGCATCGATCCATTTTTATCTCCTTGTACCAAGCTCAACTCCAAATGGATCAAGGACCTCCACATAAAACCTGACACACTGAAACTAATCGAAAAGAAACTGGGGAAGACCCTGGAGGACATGGGCACAGGGGAAAAGTTCCTGAAT